>NC_057808.1:304618167-304652533 GCF_018294505.1 Triticum aestivum | reverse complement strand
GCCGCCGCATCTTGCCGCTGCCGCGCCGCCGCTAGCCGCCACCGCCCCGTGTCGCCGGGTCGCCTCGCAGCCACCGCCGTCCCGCCTCGCCGCCGACCCACCGTCGCCGTAGCGCATCCCGCCGCCGTCGGTTTTCTGCGACGAACCGGTATAAACCGAACCGTAAATCTTTTTTTCAATTTTTTGTTTAGATTCGGTTTATTTTTATTAGGTTAATCTATTTAGTGAGCGTTCGCCCGTTTAGTTCTGTTTGTGAACATTTTCGTTCGTTAGTTTTTGTTAGCGAACGCTCATTCGTTAGATTTTTCTTTTTAGTTTTATTTTTCAGCCAGGGACCTATCTGCAATAAGTTTTATTACTCATTAGTCCCTGATCTTTAAACCCTCGCAACTTTTTGCTCGTTTATCCAAATCCAACGAAACCAATGCCAAATTCTTCGTCTTGATCCCCTCTGTTCAGATAATCAACTTGAACATATTTTTGAAAATGTAAAATTTGGTTTCAAGCAGATTTGAATTTCGAACGTCTTTTGATCGTAGTTTGAGTTTCGTATTTTCGATTCGATTGATTCTTTTTGCAAATTGAAGCTCTTCACTTGAACTTTCTATTTAGATCTTTTATTTTTGTTTTACCTTTGCATCTTATGCTTGAGTTCTTATGTATGCTATTGTTTGTTCACGATAGAGTTTCCGGAGTGCGAGGCTTGCTACTAGGATTCTCTAGGGTTTTCCGACTGTCAGCAAGGCAAGTAACACTTTGATCATATCCCTTCATTACCCAGTTGTTATGCATTAGTTTCAACCCTCAAACATTGCATGAGTAGGTTTTGATTACATGTGGGTTTGGAAAGTAGTTGATGAGGTAGGAACCTATTGTCTTTTATCAAACCCCGGGTATCATACGTTATGCTTATATACTACTTTGCTACGCTTGTAGACGTGGATTGGTATGTGAGATTCATGAAAGATGTGAGAGATTTTAACTAAGGGAAACTTAAGGTGGCTACTTTAATACACATCTGGGTGGATTGGTTGCGGGCACCTGGAGCAATCCAGTGTTGTCCTAGGATATCCCTGAGTACCCGTTTGATCATCCTATGATTTGCCACCCAGGCTCAAAGGGATCATAAGATTATTCATGCTAGAAACTTATGTGTGCAGCCACAAGCCATTATGGGCTCTGGCATAGTTGAGTATGTTGTGTGACCTCTTTTAGTGGTAGGCTAGCAGGATGTAGGGGAAAGTAGGTGGTACTGTCTACCCAGAATAAAGAGTTAATGCTTCAGAAAGACTGTGTCTCGATCATCCGTTTCTCAAACATCATGTAGTGCGAGAAAATCAACGGAGGAAATCTAGTCTTGTGGGGAAAAGTGCGCAAACCTCTGCAGAGTGTATAAACTAACCATGGTAAGCCGTGTCCCCGGTTATGGACATCTTGTGTATCTGGTACTTGAATTATTACTTTGGGATTGAGTTGGAGGAACCTTCTCATTTATCGACATAAAATTGGTAGTTAAATAAAATTTATTCCTTTGTTGTAGGAAAAAATTGGCTTTATGCAAATGTTAACCTTAGTGCCTCCACCAGCCATATATGCATGTAGTGATAGCTGTTGTTTGTTCATTGCTCTATAGTGTTATCTTGCCAGCATATTCCATGTGCTGACCTACACGGCTGCAACGTATCATGTTGCAGAATTTTCAGACAAAGAGTAAGGTGCGCTAGGTCGTTGTCATGCACTCAGTATTGTCGTGGAGTTGGATGGACTCATTTATCTTCGATGCTTCCGCAGTTATCTTATTTTAGATGGCCTTCAACCATATTATTGTAATAAGTACTCGTTTTGAGACACTCGATGTAATAAGTGTGTGACTGAACTCTGGTATAAATCCTCAAGTACTGTGTGTGTCAGCAATACCGATCCAGGGATGACACTTAAGCACATAGACTATGGTCCATTGGGATCAGGTCGCTACAAATATTTTAAAGATGGCCCCTTATGCAAAATACATGAAAGACATCATCACTAATAAAAGAAAGATACCTGTAGCTGAAATCTCCACCACGCTTGCTAATTATTCTTTTAAGGATGGAGTACCAAAAAAACTTGGAGATCCAGGAATACCAACTATACGTTGCTCCATCAAAAGGAATTATGTTAAAACTGCTTTGTGAGATTTAGGTGCTCGAGTTAGTGTTATGCCTTTCTCCTTATATAAAAGACTTGATTTGAATAAACTCACACCTACTGAAATATCTTTACAAATGGCTAATGAATGAACTGCCATACCTATCGGTATTTGTGAGGATGTGCCTGTTGTTGTTGCAAATGTTACTATCTTAACTGAATTTGTTATACTTGAGATGCCCGAGGACGTCAACATGTTGATTATCCTTGGTAGACCCTTCTTGAATACTGCAGGTTGTCACAGCCTGATTTTTGGCCCTTTCTTTTTCTTTTGTTTCCTGAGATTTTTGCTTGAGTTTTCTTTTTCCGTGGCTATGTGGTCTGGAAACTGAACAAGATGACCTCTTATTTCTTTCCAGAGTGGCGTGTCATCCTCAAATCCATCCCAAGACCTTGCCATTTCCATCTTGGACTAGCCCCAATATTATCTTTCTAGGGAATATTCCTTTTCTATTAAAGGAATAACCCAATCTGCCCTAAGTTGTGAAGCAACCTATATTTACATCCCTCCTAAAATTCCCAAATAATTCTCATAAATTGTTTGGGTCATATCTTACTCAAATATGGAAAAATATTTCATTTGCCATGTTCCTCATCATGCACAATTAATTCCTTTCCTATTCTGTCCTGAATGGCAGTTTGTGAAGCAAGTGCCATTTACCTTTGCCCAATTGACTCCAAACTTTTTGGACACATTTTCCTGTCCATATCATTGCCTCATGCCAAAATTCAACTCAATTTGCCTAGTAAATATTCCTGAGCAATTTTTCAAAGTTCCTATCTGAGGGAATTCATTGTGAAGGAAGTACTAGCTATGTTAATCCAATTGAGTTGAAATTTTGCACATTCCTACATATGATCAATTCATCACCCTCCTCAAAGTTTCATATCATTCCATTGATCTATGTGAGCCCAGGATCAATTCTTAGTTTCTATCCAAATTTTCAGTTAGTGAAGCAAGTGTATTTTATCTTGCTCCATTATTGCTGAAAATTTTCCAGGACCTTCTCCTACTCATATAACCTATCTCCACAAGATTTTGGCTCATTTCATCTACCCAATATTTCTCTAGAATTTTCCCAAGATTCTGTCCAAAGAGGTGCTGCATAAAGGAAGTACCATTTTGGCTTGACCAAATGGCATGAAATTTTTATGGCACTCTCATATGCCCAAATCATCTAGCCTTGCCAAATTTCAGCTCAAGTGGACACTCTATGTGAGTGCTTCATCATGATCTTAATTCTAGGCCAGTTTATGCAGTTGCAAAGCAAGTGTATTAAATACTGGTCCAAATCATCTCATCATTGATAGGATTATAGTCCTTCATATCCTAAACCTCCCTGACATCTTGTTTGCATCCCAACCTCACTAAGTTGATCACAGTTTCATGCTCTAGTTTGCAACAGTAAACTTCAGAGCTTAATTCCAACCCAACCACTGCGTCTTTAACCAATCTATCACCTCAGTTGCACCCTTCCCTGGAGGGACTCCACCCCAGACATCCTTTGGCCGACCGTGTGGCACTATGTGCACTAGTACATGCGGTGATCACGGTTTTTGGCATGCCATGCGCGCGCTCTGCTGTCGTTGGCCGCGTCCATGACGTCTTCTAGCTCCGGCCACTCCTCCTCTCGTCGTCTTCGCGCACGTGAGCGTGTCCAACAACTCACCCGTGCCGTCCTCTTCTCCCTGGATCCCTATCCCCCTCCGGAAACCTCCTCGTCGGCACTCGCTGCAGCGCGCCCACGGGCCAATAGTGGCCGACATGGCTTTAAATGCATTCTTTCCTTCTCTCCCGTGCCCCGTTGGCCCTCTCTGCCCCGTGAGCCCTCCCCTGTTGCTCCTCGTCGCCATCCGTCGAGCTTGCTGGCATGTACACGCATACGCGGACATGCCCGAGCCGCGGCCACGGCCACGGCCTTGACGCCGCAGCTATTTAAGCCCTCCCACGAGCCCTTCGAGCTCACCCACAGCCTCACCACACCCCACTGGTCCTCCCCGATCTCTCCATCCCCTACAATCGTCGCCGGAGTGGCTGTGGCCGTCGTCCACAAGATCCGGTCACCACCACTGCTCTCGCCCACCTTGAGCCGCCATTGCTCTGCCCCTCCCCGGTGCCTGCTGCTGCTCTAGGCGGGAGTAGCGCCTCCTCCTGAGCACGCCGGTGGTCCGAGCTCCACCGGAGGTGCCCGGAGACGGCCGGGCACTCGCCGGCGTTGCGCGCCTCGCCCTCCTCTGGTCTCCGTCGGGAAGAAGAAGAAAGAAGGAGGGAGGAGAGAGAGAGAGAGCCCGGCGGGACCCACCTGGCAGTGAGACAAGGCCCCTGCCCCGCCTCTGCCAGCGTGGCAAGTGGAAGCGTAATTTCCATTTATACGCTTTCATTTCAGTGAAAGCGTAAATAGCTGTGGCTTCGTCCAAAAGCACAATTTCACTGTCCCGAAATCATAGTTCCTGGAATGCATTTTCAGTTTTTCTGTTTTGGCCCAGTCTGTAAATATTTCTATTAAGGTGAAAACCCCTAAGCCTACTTCGATAGGTCCCTGGCAGAAAACCCCTCCTAACTTTTTGCTCGTAACTCCGATTGAGGTGATTCCAAAGCCTACTTCTTCGTCTCGTCGAGCCCGTTCTGTTGGTGTCACTTTCATTATGTTTCTACACACTAAAAATGACCTTATTGCCCTTGCCACTAATCAGCCCCCTTTGGGAGAGAAACCTTTCGGGCGATTCCTTCCGCGATCGTTCCGCACTTCTCCCCGGTGTATTATTCACCCCGAGGCAAGCCACGACAACCACTTGCATTATAGTTATGCAGTAGCCATGGTTTTGAAATTGAGTATATAATAAATCTCTGTTTGTTTGTCTGCAACTATTATCATTGTTTCGGTACTACTTATAGTTCCATGTTGACCTTCGTGCTATGATTCGATGCATCTGGTTATCTGCTAGTATTACTTTCATATGACATGCTCGGTAGCAGTACCTGTTGGTGTTGGTCATGTTCTTTGGTGCATGACTATCGTCTGTTACCGAGTACCGTGGTTATGCATGTTTCCTTTGCATCTAGTTGGTTATATGCTTACCTGGTAGTATTGCCGTTATGTTCTTGCATGGTGGTTATTTTCGATGCTAGTGGTCATGTTATGCTATGAGTAGTGTTATACTTGTCATATTGATGCTCGTCAGTATGCCATGTTCATACAGATATATGATGTATTGTTGTTGATATGCTTGAGGATTATGTTGCACATACATGCTCATGTTGGTATCATGCATTATAGTTGCATCTTGTTATATTGTATGACTCAGCATCATTTGCATTCAAGTTTAACTGGACTTTAATTGAACTTGAACATCTGTTGGCTGAGTCATAGTGCCATCGAATCGAGCTGACCAGTGCAAACACATTTGCCTTTATGGGAAGGCCTTTATTCGGTCCATTGTCATGCCTCTCGCCGGTGCCTCAAACGAGGGAAGGCTATGCGCGGGCGCTACCTTGGACGGGTAGGATGGCATAAGCCTTGTGTGCCCGAGTTGTTTGCGCGCTTTTGTCCCCGTTTGGGACCATTTATGTTTTGCCACGACGGTGGCCATTGGTGCCTTTGGTAGGCACGGGGCCACCCATGAATTAGCCCAGTGGGGAGTTAGTCGGAGTGGCCGGGAGAGTGTCATGGCAATGGGAGGGTTCTGTCGGAATGCCGTTGGTCCACCCGAATGGGAAGACGAGGCCATGGGTTCCGTGATGTGGGTACAGTGTAATAACCTCTGCAGAGTGTTTGCTAAATCTATCTGTCGGTGTTCTGGGAACGGGGGTCCCCAGACTTGCCTGCCTGCGGCCCACGACGTGGCTCCACCAGCGGGCCCGTATGGCCCATCTTCATCAGCATGCGTTCAAGACCCTCACGAGGGGCCAAGCCTCGCGAGGCGGACGACACAAGACCTCCTCAGGAGCGGCCTCACCAGGTTGGCTCGCGAGGAGCGGAGAGATCAAGGCAGGGCGAACCACGCGAGGTTCCAATGACGCAAGCAATGACGACTGCAACAAGGCGGGCGCTAGGCGGGCGCCCGCGCGCGCAGTGTCCTTGTTCCCTCTTTGGTGCTAAAGGGGCAAGCGCGGAGTCCTGAGGCCTCAGGAAAAGGTCTCCATATCCGTGCAATGAGACCAAGACCAGCAGGACGGCAGGACGGAGGTCACTATGGAGCCCAAGACGGCGTCACCACCAGAGCCGTTGGCAGGCGAAGACTGCTTTTGTCAGGATAAGATGTACTAGTTGTTCCCCTTCAAAATTGGCCGCTGTGGGATCCCTTCCCATTCAATATTTGGGAAGAGGACCCGGGCCCCTATAAATAGGACTATCCACCACAGAAGAGAAAACGAACCCTTCTCCGGCTCACCAGCACAAGAACACCTCGCCTCAGGAGGCTGTTCTTCCCTTTGTACTGTTCATCCCCAGCGCAAGAGGCAATCCACCACACACACTGGAGTAGGGTATTACACCACATCGGTGGCCCGAACCAGTATAAATCTTGTGTCTCTGTGTTCTTTGGGTTCGGCGACTTAGTCCGCTAGATCGTGGAGTGTGAGAGCTTGGGAGAGGAGAGATATTCGTGCGCACCCCAGTGTTCGAACCTTGAGGGTTTTGCCAGAACCTGTGATCCGACATTTGGCGCGCCAGGTAGCGGTGCGCTGAAGCTTTCCTCTCGTCAATCCATGGTTCGCTGCTCCACCACAACCATGTCGGACGCTCTTCGTGCCCGCGCCGAGCGTCGGGCCGCCTTCGCCGCCTGCGTCGCTCAGACGGCTCCTGACGGTGGGCCTCCCCATCGTTCTCCGTCACCCGCCGCCAATGCTGCCACCGGCCCGACCAGAAATGAGCAGCAGGCATCCTCGCTGCACCCCTCGGTGCGGCGGGACAGCCGCACCGCCACTCCGTCGCTGACTCCAGCCGGCTCATCGTCTCATGCTCGTCGTGCTCCCACGGACGCGCAGGCCACGCTGCTCATGGCGCGCGAGCTCCTGCGTTACCGCCCGGTCGACGACCTCTACGAGGACTGGCTCAACTGCATCACCGAGCTCGTCAGCGCTACAGGGGGCTCCCCAGCGCCGTCCCTCTCGCTGCCTCGTCCCCCGCCAGCTACGGGAGACATAGCTCACGGAGCGCCTCCACCACCTCCGCACCAAGACGGCCGTCCTGGCGCCAAGACACGCGGCCCCGCGGTGCGACCCACCACGCCAGGCGCCCGCACGTGAAGAAAGAAGCTGCCAAGAAGTTCCTCGACCGCAAGAGAACGCTCCACCACTCCCGGCACCGCCACATCAGGATCGCTTGCCACGGCAGGGCCGTGCGCCACTTGCCGTGGCGGCGCGAGGCCACCAAGATCTAGCTCCGCTCCCACGGCGGGCCCCGGTGGCGACAGCAGGCTGCCGCGCCTTCACTCCGGAGCTGCGCAGTGTCGTCTGGCCGGGCAAGTTCAAGCCAGACCTGCCTCCTCACTACGACGGCACCCCCGACCCTGCAGAGTTCTTGCAGCTCTACGAGCTGAGCATCGAGGCGGCCAACAGTGACGAAAAAGTCATGGCGAACTGGTTCCCCATGGCTCTCAAGGACGACGCACGCTCTTGGCCCTTGAACTTGCCCACGGGATCCATCTCCTCCTGGGGTGAGATGCGTGACCGCTTCGTCGCCAACTTCCAGGGCACTCGCAACCGCCCTCCGGCCGCGGGTGACCTACGCCGCATCAAACAGCAGCCTGGAGAGACTCTGCAGAAGTACATTCAACGCTTCAACTGCGCCCGCCTCAAGATCCCCAAGGTGACGAACGAGGCCATCATCTCCATGTTTTTCGATGGCGTTCGCGACGTCAAGATGAAGGAGGAGCTCGCTATCCATGAAGACCTGTGCATGGCTCTGGAGTTGTTCAACCTTGCGACCAAGTGCGCGAGAGCCGAGGAGGGGCGTCTCTCCCTCGTCGAGCTCCCGACAGCAGATCCAGAAGACAAGAAAGCCAAGGGCAAGGACGTGAAGCGCAAGGGAGTAGCCGTACTCGCAGCAGAGCCAGATACGAAGCGCGTCCGGGACCTTCCTGAATTGTCCAAGAGCAGCCGACCATTCTGCGCCTTCCACAACATGCACAACCACAACACAAATGACTGTCAAGAGCTCAGGGCCATTCGAGACGGACGCTTCGGTCGACGCCCCTAGCGCAACGACTGGGGCTACAGCCGAGGAGGAGGACGAGGCGGAGGACGCTGGGACGACTGCGGCCCTTGCTAGGAGTGGCGCGACCGACCTCGTGAGGACCGCTGGCTGGACCAACCTCGTGAGGGCCACTGGAGGGATCAGCCTCGCGAGGATCGCCCTCAGGGCAACGCTGGCCTTCCTCCGCTGCCACCACCACCAAGGAGGAACGACGACCACCATCAGGACAAGGGGGCTTGGGGCTTCCAAGAACCTCATGCTATCGCCTGCATCTTGGGCGGAGCTCAAGCCCCAGCCTCCTAATGAATCTTCAAGCAGTTTGCTCGCGAGGTGAACGCGGCTCTTCCTAGGCTCGAGGCCACGCGCCCGCTCAGGTGTCCAAGTGTGCCATCACCTTCAGCTCAGCTGACCAGCTCAAGTGTGCGGCAACTGTCGGCGCCCTCCCGATGCTCTGTTCGCCCGTCATCAGCAACATTCAAGTCACCAAGACCCTTATCAACGGCGGAGCAGGACTCAATGTCCTGTCTGTCGAGACGTTCGACAGCCTCCAAGTGCCATATGAACAGCTGCAGCCTACCAAGCCCTTCTCAGGGGTGACTGACGGCTCCACCATCCCGATAGGGCAGGTCCGCCTTCCTGTCACCTTTGGAGAACGGAAGAACTACCGCACCGAGCTCATCGACTTCGACGTCGCCCATATCCGCCTACCGTACAATGCCATCCTCGGGTACCCAGCATTGGCCAGGTTCATGGCGGTCACTCATCATGGCTACAACGTCCTCAAGATTCCTAGGAACGGCGGGATCATCACGGCCCCCTGCAAAGCAAGAGATGCGGTATGCTCCCTCAAGCGCGCCTTCCAAGCCGCAGCAATCGAAGACCCTGACAACGAAGGAATCCTGTACCCTCCTGAGGCCACCCCAAGAAGAAGAAGCAGCTGGTCCACGCAGGTCCTCAGGAGGGCGACACCACCAGCAGCACCACTTCAAGACCAGCGCCCTCAGGTGGGGCGCCTCCCTCTCGTGCATAGGAAAGCGCGCCCGACGCCATCCTCGGGCAGGGCTCGGGGGCTCTCTTCTGGAGGGCCTCTGACCTCGCCAACGTCACGAGGAAGGCGCTCGGGCACCACGTGGAGGCGTGCTTCGTGGCACGTCTCCCTCAGGAAGGCGCCGAGCAAGGAGCGCTCGGTGCTCAGGAGTTCGTCGACAAGACCATTCAAGAGCTAGAAAATGCAAGGGCCATGCACGGCGATCACCGCCCACCTCATGCGCCCCCCATCCAGGCGAGGATGGTGGGCTGCGCGTCTGCGTCGACATCCCAGGGCTCAACCGGGCCGCATCTTAGGAGCACTTCTGGCCTTCGCGCGTGGGATGCTGCGAGGGCCCACCTCATAGCTACATTCGCATGCCTTTTGGCCTGCCGAGCGTGGCGTCCGCCTTCCAGCGCAACCTGCGGAGCATCCTGGCGGCTCAGGAGGCCAGGCATCATGCGGTCCTAGCGGAGATGGACACGGTCCGCAAGGAACCGCCTGGGCCCCCAGAGCCTCCCGAGGCTCAGGGCCCGGGTGGCTCGTGAGGAACAGCCTCGTCACTGCGCACCTTCAGCTGCACCAACGTCTCATCAGCAACTAAATCAGGTGACATTTTCCAAGTTCATTTAGCTGGGACCGCCCCTCGGGCTGCATCATTCCCAGGCTGCGTGGGTCCGTCCCTGCGGCATGTATCCTTCTATGTCTTTAGCTTACTTTGTTGGGGGCACCCCTCGGGCTGCATCATCCCCAAGCCGCTCGGGTCCTACCCAGTGGCATGTGTCACCTTTGCATTTACTCAAGCTAGTATGCCCTCTCATGCATGGTTTATCTATGATTATCACCCGCTTGATTGTCACCCACCTCGTGAGCTGCTCATGCCGGCATGACGCTTGTGCTTGGGTCCGTCCCTGCAATGTCGACAAATCTGAGCGGTCGAGCTCTGACTCGCGGCACGCCTCGCGCACGTCACCTCACCAGGCCCTCAGTTCCCTCACCTTCTTGTGGAGCGACCGGCGGCAGACCAACAATCACAAGAGCAACTTGTGCCCCTCTTTGCGTTAACCTGCAGGAGCCTCTGGAGGATGACAGCAGGCGGTACCATGGGCTCCCTCTTCTCCCATGCAATTCGCTCGCGCGTTAAAAGGGGGGCTCCTGAGCATCCTGACTCAGGAGCTCTTATTGCCTCTCCAGCCCTCACCCCCTAGCCTTGACCACGGCATCGCGACCTGGCATACCAGCGGCGGCTGAGCTCGCTCGAGGGCCGGGACCTGAGGACGTAGAGCACTTAGAAGAGCATGGAGAAGAGGCGGAGGCTCGCACGGGCCTAACCTAGATGCGCTATGGCCAACGGCTCGCGAGTCTGGCACACCACAAGGGATCGTCTCTCGACCGCCAAGATAAGTTTCGCGCCGGCGTTGATCAAGCACCTCATTATAGAATCCCCACCTGTCGCAGCCCCGTTGCGGCGATGTTGCCTCCCTTTCCTACCTTTCGGTAGCTGCTTGAGCGCTAAAGGGGACCTCTTGAGCATCGCGCCTCAGGAGCTCTTACTGGACCTCGGGCCGCTCACCTCCTGGCCTTGACCACGGCATCGCGACCTGGCATACCAGCGATGGCTGCAGCCTGCCTGGGGACCGGGACCTATCGGCGTAGAGCACCAAGCTATCGCGAGATGGAAAGGGGAGACCGAGCCGGGACAGGACACGCGCTCGCACAATTTCACAATAAGGATAATATCAACAAAAGCGTTACAGGCCCTTTACACGCCCCAGCGGGGTTCATCTCAATTCGTCGCAGGGAACAAAAGAAAGGAGTTTCTAGGAGCCCTATCTACGCGCGCGAGCACCGCCGACGCCATCATCAAAAGTGGGCCTGTGAGGCCGGCGCCAACCCCATGCAGATCAGCGACGGCGACGGCCGGGCGCTGCGGCCTTGCTCCAGGCGCGGCGGGAGCTCGGGGGCACGTAGCTATCATCGCTCGTCTCCGGAGTCTCGTAGGGCTTGGGAGAATCGCTGGACTCCCAAGTGTTACCGCTGCCGCCAGAGGGACTGCTGGCGGGGCAGTCCTGGTGGCCCTGTCCGGGGCAGCACTCCAAGTGGTGGAGACCTTGAAGAACATCGTGGAGGCGCCGTCGTACCTGAAGTGGATGGCGAAGGCGCCTTCTGTGCGGCAAACCCTGGCGACCTCGCCCCAGCCGCGGGTCATGAAGATCTTGCCCGGGGAGACAGCTTCCACCTCCGCTCCGGTCGCCGACGCATCACAGTCGGCGTGCTGCAGCCATAGTTCTGTTGGGGAACGTAGTAATTTCAAAAAAATTGCTAAGCACACGCAAGATCATGGTGATGCATAGCAACGAGAGGGAAGAGTGTCGTCTACGTATCCTTGTAGACCGTAAGCGGAAGCGTTAAGACAAAGCGGTTGATGTAGTCGTACGTCTTCACGATCGACCGATCCTCAGTACCGAACGTACGGCACCTCCACGTTCAGCACACATTGAGCTCGGTGACGTCCCGCGAACTCACGATCCAGTAGATCTCGAGGAAGAGTTTCGTCAGCACGACGGCGTGGTGACGATGTTGATGAAGCTACAGACGCAGGGCTTCGCGTAAGCACCGCTACGATATGACCGAGGTGGATTATGGTAGAGGGGGCACCGCACAGGGCTGGGAGAGATCAATGATCAACTTGTGTTTTCTAGGGTGCCCCCTGCCCCCGTATATAAAGGAGCAACGGGGGAGGCTGGCCGGCCCCTGTAGGGCGCGCCAGGAGGAGGAGTCCTCCTAGTAGGAGTAGGACTCCCCTTTCCTACTCCTATTAGGAGGAGGAAAGGAAGGAGGAGAGGGAGAAGGAAGGAGAGGGAGGAAAAGGAGGAAAGGGGGGCCGGCCCCTTTGTCCAATTCGGTTTGGGCTAGGGGGGCCGCGCGCCCTGCCTCCTCTCTTCCACCACTTGGCCCATGAGGCTCATTACTTCTTCCTCGTATTGACGTAACACCCCGGTACTCCGAAAAATACCCGAATCACTCGGAACCTTTCCGATGTCCGAATATAGTCGTCCAATATATCGATCTTTACGTCTCGATCATTTCGAGACTCCTCGTCATGTCCCCGATCTCATCCGGGACTCCGAACTACCTTCGGTACATCCAATCACATAAACTCATAATACCGATCGTCACAGAACTTGAAGCGTGCGGACCCTACGGGTTCGAGAACTATGTAGATATGACCGAGACACGTCTCCGGTCAATAACCAATAGCGGAACCTGGATGCTTATATTGGCTCCCACATATTCTACGAAGATCTTTATCGGTCAAGCCACATAACAGCATACGTTGTTCCCTTTGTCATCGGTATGTTAGTTGCCCGAGATTCGATCGTCGGTATCTCAATACCTAGCTCAATCTCATTACTGGCAAGTCTCTTTACTCGTTCTGTAATGCATCATCCTGCAACTAACTCATTAGTTGCATTGCTTGCAAGGCTTATAGTGATGTGCATTACCGAGAGGGCCCAGAGATACCTCTCCGACAATGGGAGTGACAAATCCTAATCTCGATCTATGCCAACTCAACAAACACCATCGGAGACACCTGTAGAACACCTTTATAATCACCCAGTTACGTTGTGATGTTTGGTAGCACACAAAGTGTTCCTTCGGTATTCGGGAGTTGCATAATCTCATAGTCATAGGAACATGTATAAGTCATGAAGAATGCAGTAGCAACATACTAAATGATTAAGTGCTAAGCTAACGGAATGGGTCAAGTCAATCACATCATTCTCTAATGATGTGATATCGTTAATCAAATGACAACTCATGTCTATGGTTAGGAAACTTAACCATCTTTGATTCAACGAGCTAGTCAAGTAGAGGCATACTAGTGACACTCTGTTTGTCTATGTATTCACACATGTATCAAGTTTCCGGTTAATACAATTCTAGCATGAATAATAAACATTTATCATGAAATAAGGAAATAAATAATAACTTTATTATTGCCTCTAGGGCATATTTCCTTCAGACTCCCACTTGCACTAGAGTCAATAATCTAGTGCACATCACCATGTGATTTAACACCAATAGTTCACATCACCATGTGACCAACACCCAAAGGGTGTACAAGAGTCAATAATCTAGTTCACATCGCTATGTGATTAACACCCAAAGAGTACTAAGGTGTGATCATGTTTTGCTTGTGAGAGAAGTTTAGTCAACGGGTCTGCAACATTCAGATCCGTATGTATTTTGCAAATTTCTATGTCTACAATGCTCTGTACGGAGCTACTCTAGCTAATTGCTCCCACTTTCAATATGTATCCAGATTGAGACTTAGAGTCATCTGGATCAGTGTCAAAACTTGCATCGACGTAACCCTTTACGATGAACCTTTCGTCACCTCCATAATCGAGAAACATATCCTTATTCCACTAAGGATAATTTTGACCGCTGTCCAGTGATCTACTCCTAGATCACTATTGTACTCCCTTGCAAAACTCAGTGGTAGGTTATACAATAGATCTGGTACACATCATGGCATACTTTATAGAACCTATGGCTGAGGCATGACTTTCATTCTCTTTCTATCTTCTACTGTGGTCGGGTTTTGAGTCTTGCTCAACTTCACACCTTTGCAACATAGGCAAGAACTCCTTCTTTGACTGTTCCATCTTGAACTAATTCAAAATCTTGTCAAGGTACATACTCATTGAAAATCTTATCAAGCGTCTTGATCTATCTCTATAGATCTTGATGCTCAATATGTAAGCAGCTTCACCGAGGTCTTTATTTGAAAAAACTCCTTTCAAATACTCCTTTATGCTTTCCAGAAAATTCTACATTATTTCTGATCAACAATATGTCATTCACATATACTTATCAGAAATGTTATAGTGCTCCCATTCACTTTCTTGTAAATACAGGCTTCACCGAAAGTCTGTATAAAACTATATGCTTTGATCAACTCATCAAAGCGTATATTCCAACTCTGAGATGCTTGCATCAGTCCATAGATGGATCGCTGGAGCTTGCACATTTTGTTAGCACCTTTAGGATCGATAAAATCTTCAGGTTGCATCATATACAACTCTTCTTCCAGAAATCCATTCAGGAATGCAGTCTTTACATCCATTTGCCAAATTTCATAATCATAAAATGCGGCAATTGCTAACATGATTCGGACGGATTTAAGCATCACTACGGGTGAGAAAATCTCACCGTTGTCAACACCTTGAACTTTGTCAAAACCTTTTTCGACAAGTCTACCTTTGTAGATAGTAATACTACTATCGGCGTCCATCTTCCTCTTGAAGATCCATTTATTTTCTATGGCTTGCCAATCATTAGGCAAGATAACCAAAGTCCACACTTTGTTCTCATACATGGATCCCATCTCAGATTTCATGGCCTCAAGCCATTTCGCGGAATCTGGGCTCATCATCGCTTCCTCATAGATCGTAGGTTCTTCATGGTCAAGTAACATGACCTCCAGAACAGGATTACCGTACCACTCTAGTGCGGATCTCACTCTGGTTGACCTACGAGGTTTGGTAATAACTTGATCTGAAGTTACATGATATCATCATTAGCTTCCTCACTAATTGGTGTAGGAGTCACAGGAACAGATTTCTGTGACGAACTACTTTCCACTAAGGGAGCAAGTACAGTTACCTCATCAAGTTCTACTTTGATCCCACTCACTTCTTTCGAGAGAAACTCCTTCTCTAGAAAGGTTCCATTCTTAGCAACGAATGACTTGCCTTTGGATCTGTGATAGAAGGTGTACCCAACAGTTTCCTCTGGGTATCCTATGAAGACACATTTCTCCGATTTGGGTTCGAGCTTATCAGGTTGAAGCTTTTTCACATAAGCATCACAACCCCAAACTTTAAGAAACGACAACTTTGGTTTCTTGCCAAACCACAGTTCATATGGTGTCGTCTCAACAGATTTAGATGGTGCCCTATTTAACGTGAATGCAACTGTCTCTAATGCATAATCCCAAAACGATAGTGGTAAATTGGTAAGAGACATCATAGATCACACCATATCTAATAAAGTACGTTATGACGTTCGGACACACCATTACACTGTGGTGTTCCAGGTGGCATGAGTAGTGAAACTATTTCACATTGTTTTGACTGAAGGCTAAACTCGTAACTCAAATATTTTACCTCTGCGATCATATCGTAGAAACTTTTATTTTCTTGTTACGATGATTCTCCACTTCACTCTGAAATTCTTTGAACTTTTCAAATGTTTCAGACTTATGTTTCATCAAGTAGATATACCCATATCTGCTCAAATCATCTATGAAGGTCAGAAAATAACGATACTTGTCGCGAGCCTTAACACTCATCGGACCACATACATCAGTATGTATTATTTCCAATAAGTCAGTTCCTCGCTCCATTGTTCCGGAGAACGGAGTCTTAGTCATCTTGCCCATGAGGCATGGTTCGCAAGCATCAAGTGATTCATAATCAAGTGATTACAAAAGCCCATCAGCATGGAGTTTCTTCATGCGCTTTACACCAATATGACCTAAACGACAGTGCCACAAATAAGTTGCACTATCATTATTAACTTTGCATCTTTTGGCTTCAATATTATGAATATGTGTATCACTACGATCGAGATCCAACAAACCATTTTCATTGGGTGTATGACCATAGAAGGTTTTATTCATGTAAACAGAACAACAATTATTCTCTAACTTAAATGAATAACCTATTGCAATAAACATGATCAAATCATATTTATGCTCAACACAAACACCAAATAACACTTATTTAGGTTCAACACTAATCCTAAAAGTATAGGGAGTGTGTGATGATGATCATATCAATCTTGGAACTACTTCCAACACACATCATCACCTCGCCCTTAACTAGTTTCTGTTCATTTTGCAACTCCCATTTCGAGTTACTACTTTTAGCAACCAAACCAGTATCAAATACCGAGGGGTTGCTATAAACACTAGTAAAGTACACATCAATAACATGTATATCAAATATACCTATGTTCACTTGGCCATCCTTCTTATCCGCCAATTACTTGGGGTAATTCCGCTTCCAGTGACCAGTCCCTTTGCAGTAGAAGCACTTAGTCTCAGGCTTAGGTTCAGACTTGGGCTTCTTCACTCGAGCAGCAACTTGCTTGTCGTTCTTCTTGAAGTTCCCCTTCTTCCCTTTGCCCTTTTTCTTGAAACTAGTGGTCTTGTCAACCATCAACACTTGATGTTTTTCTTGATTTCTACCTTCGCCGATTTTAGCATCGCGAAGAGCTTGGGAATTGTTTTCGTCATCCCTTTCATATTATAGTTCATCACGAAGTTCTAGTAACTTGGTGATAGTGTCTAGAGAAATTTGTCAATTACTATCTTATCTGGAAGATTAACTCCCACTTGATTCAAGCAATTGTAGTACCCAGGCAATCTGAGCACATGCTCACTGGTTGAGCTATTCTCCTCCATGTTTTAGGCAAAGTACTATCAGAGGTCTCATACCTTTCGACATGGGCAAGAGTCTGAAATACTAATTTCAAATCTTGGAACATCTCATATGCTCCGTGGCATTACAAAAACGTCTTTGAAGCCCCGATTCTAAGCCGTAAAGCATGGTGCACTAAACTATCAAGTAGTCATCATATCGAGCTTGCCAAACGTTCATAACGTTTGCATTTTCTACTGCAATCGGTTTGTCACCTAGCGGTGCATCAAGTACATAATTCTTCTGTGCAGCAATGAGGATAATGCTCAGATCACGGATCCATTCCACATCATTGCTACTAACATCTTTCAACTTAGTTTTCTCTAGGAACATATCAAAAATAAACCAGGGGAGCTAAACGCAAGCTATTGATCTACAGCATAGATATGCTAATACTACTAGGACTAAGTTCATGATAAATTAAAGTTCAATTAACCATATTACTTAAGAACTCCCACTTAGATAGATATCCCTCTAATCATCTAAGTGATCACGTGATCCAAATCAACTAAACCATGTCCGATCATCACGTGAGATGGAGTAGTTTTCAATGGTGAACATCACTATGTTGATCATATCTACTATATGATTCACGCTCGACCTTTCGGTCTCTAGTGTTCTGAGGCCATATCTGCATATGCTAGGCTCGTCAAGTCTAACCCGAGTATTCTGCGTGTGCAAAACTGGCTTGCACCCGTTGTATGTGAACGTGGAGCTTATCACACCCGATCATCACGTGGTGTCTTTGCACGAAAAACTTTCGCAGCGGTGCATACTCAGGGCGAACACTTATACCTTGAAATTTAGTGAGAGATAATCTTATGATGCTACCGTCAATCAAAGCAAAATAAGATGCATAAAGGATAAACATCACAAGCAATCAATATAAGTGATATGATATGGCCATCGTCATCTTGTGCTTGTGATCTCCATCTCCGAAGCACTGTCATGATTACCATCGTCATCGGCGCGACACCTTGATCTTCATTGTAACATCGTTGTCGTCTCGCCAACTATTGCCTCTACGACTATTGCTACCGCTTAGTGACAAAGTAAAGCAATTACAGGGCGATTGCATTGCATACAATAAAGCGACAACCATATGGCTCCTGCCAGTTGCCGATAACTCGGTTACAAAACATGATCATCTCATACAATAAAATTTAGCATCATGTCTTGACAATATCACATCACAACATGCCCTGCAAAAACAAGTTAGAAGTCCTCTACTTTGTTGTTGCAAGTTTTACGTGGCTGCTACGGGCTGAGCAAGAACCGTTCTTACCTACGCATCAAAACCACAACGATAGTTCGTCAAGTTGGTGCTGTTTTGACCTTCTCAAGGACTGGGCGTAGCACACTCGGTTCAACTAAAGTTGGAGAAACTGACACCCGCCAGCCACCTGTGTGCAAAGCATGTCGGTAAAACCAGTCTCGCGTAAGCATACACGTAATGTCGGTCCGGGCCACTTCATCCAACAATACCGCCGAACCAAAGTATGACATGCTGGTAAGCAGTATGACTTGTATCGCCCACAACTCACTTGTGTTCTACTCGTGCATATAACATCTACGCATAAACCTGGCTCTGATACCACTATTGGAGGACGTAGTAATTTCAAAAAAATCCTATGCACATGCAAGATCATGGTGATGCATAACAACGAGAGGGGAGAGTGTCGCCTACGTACCCTTGTAGACCGTAAGCGGAAGCGTTATCACAACATGGTTGATGTAGTCGTACGTCTTCACGATCGACCGATCCTCAGTACCGAACGTACAGCACCTCCGTGTTCAGCACACGTTCAGATCGGTGACGTCCCGCGAACTCACGATCTAGTAGAGCTCGAGGAAGAGTTTCGTCAGCACGACGGCGTGGTGACGATGTTGATGAAGCTACTGACGCAGGGCTTCGCCTAAGCACCGCTACGATATGACCGAGGTGGATTATGGTGGAGGGGGCACCGCACACGGCTGGGAGAGATCAATGATCAACTTGTGTGTTCTAGGGTGCCCCCTGCCCCCGTATATAAAGGAGCAAGGGGGGAGGCCGGCCGGCCCCTGTAGGGTGCGCAAGGAGGAGGAGTCCTCCTCCTAGTAGGAGTAGGACTCCCCTTTCCTACTCCTATTAGGAGGAGGAAAGGAAGGAGGAGAGGGAGAAGGAAGGAGAGGGAGGAAAAGGGGGCCGGCCCCTTAGTCCAATTCGGTTTGGGCTAGGGGGGCCGCGCGCCCTGCCTCCTCTCTTCCACCACTTGGCCCATGAGGCCCATTACTTCTTCCTCGTATTCCCGTAACTCCCCGGTACCCTAAAAATACCCGAATCACTCGGAAGCTTTCCGATGTCCGAATATAGTCGTCCAATATATCGATCTTTACATCTCGATCATTTCGAGACTCCTCGTCATGTCCCCGATCTCATCCGGAACTCCGAACTACCTTCGGTACATCAAATCACATAAACTCATAATACCGATCGTCACAGAATTTTATGCGTGCGGACCCTACGGGTTCGAGAACTACGTAGACATGACCGAGACACGTCTCCGGTCAATAACCAATAGCGGAACCTGGATGCTCATATTGGCTCCCGCATATTCTACGAAGATCTTCATCGGTCAAACCGCATAACGGCATACGTTGTTCCCTTTGTCATCGGTATGTTATTTGCCCGAGATTCGATCGTCGGTATCTCAATACCTAGCTCAATCTCATTACCGACAAGTCTCTTTACTCGTTCTGGAATGCATCATCCCGCAACTAACTCATTAGTTGCATTGCTTGCAAGGCTTATAGTGATGTGCATTACCGAGAGGGCCCAGAGATACCTCTCCGACAATCGGAGTGACAAATCCTGATCTCGATCTATGCCAACTCAACAAACACCATCGGAGACACCTGTAGAGCACCTTTATAATCACCCAGTTACGTTGTGACGTTTGGTAGCACACAAAGTGTTCCTTCGGTATTCGGGAGTTGCATAATCTCATAGTCATAGGAACATGTATAAGTCATGAAGAATGCAGTAGCAACATACTAAATGATTAAGTGCTAAGCTAACGGAATGGGTCAAGTCAATCACATCATTCTCTAATGATGTGATATCGTTAATCAAATGACAACTCATGTCTATGGTTAGGAAACTTAACCATCTTTGATTCAACGAGCTAGTCAAGTGGAGGCATACTAGTGACACTCTGTTTGTCTATGTATTCACACATGTATCAAGTTTCCGGTTAATACAATTCTAGCATGAATAATAAACATTTATCATGAAATAAGGAAATAAATAATAACTTTATTATTGCCTCTAGGGCATATTTCCTTCAAGTTTAAGGGGCCCCCTCGGCGGCATCTCGGCGGAGAAGAACTGGGGGAGGCAGATCCAAGTGCGTGGAGGCATCGCCGCCCACAGCACGAGCTCACGCGAGGAGTCCATGGCGTGGACCCTTGGGGCGACGGAGCGCGCCACTGCGGCCCGGCACCCACGGCCGCGGCGTGGGCGGCGCCGATCGCCGCCTCTTCCTCCTAATCCCTCTGCCTGGGCGTATAAAGGTAGCGGATACCCGGGGGGTGCCCGCTCGTACCAAGGCCTTGTCACCTCCTGCCTTGCAACTGCATCACGGCGATGGACCGGCCTCTTCTTCGGTGGAAGCGGCCCGGGCTCGTCGCTGGGACTTTTCCCCTTCTCTGCGGCCCAGAATGTTCGGATTGGCGCCATGGATGTCGCTGCTGGCGATGGAGCAAGGAAGAAGAAGCGAGAGGAGCAGGAAGGGATGCGCGACGGGGGCTCCGCCCACTCCTCATTTATAGCAAGGGAAGGCCAACCGGCGACCCCCACGATCATAGGTAATGATGATATTTCTTTGCATGCAGCAGGGAATCGTCAAGTCGAGCAGTTGCCGAGGCGGCGTGGGGAAGTGGAGATGCCCACGTCCAATCAATCGCCACGCGTCAACCAAGGCCGTAGGCTGTTGGGGCCCGCGGCGCTCCGCACTTGCCCTTTGGCTTCACCTCGAAGCCAAGCCTGAGCGCGCCTTGGGCCCGGGGGCTACTGTCGGCATTCTGGGAACGGGGGTCCCCAGACTTGCCTGCCTGCGGCCCACGGCGTGGCTCCACCAGCGGGCCCGTACGGCCCATCTTCATCATCAAGACCCTCGCGAGGCGGACGACACAAGACCTCCTCAGGAGCGGCCTAACCAGGCTGGCTCGCGAGGAGCAGAGAGATCAAGGCAGGGCGAACCTCGCGAGGTTCCAATGACACAAGCAATGACGTCCGCAACCAGGCAGGCGCCAGGCAGGCGCCCACGCGCGCAGTGTCCTTGTTCCCTCTTTGGTGCTAAAGGGGAAAGCGCAGGCGCGGAGTCCTGAGGCCTCAGTCAAATGTTTCCATATCGGTGCAACGAGACCAAGACCAGCAGGACGGCAGGACGGAGGTCACTGTGGAGCCCAAGACGGCGTCACTACTAGAGCCTTTGGCAGGCGAAGACCGCTTTTGTCAGGATAAGTTGTACTAGTTGTTCCCCTTCAAAATTGGCCGCTGTGGGATCCCTTCGCGCTCAATATTTGGGAAGAGGACCCGGGCCCCTATAATAGACTAGCCACCACAGAAGAGAAAAAGAACCCTTCTCCGGCTCACCAGCACAAGAACACCTCGCCTCAGGAGGCTGTTCTTCCCTTTGTACTGTTCATCCCCAGCCCAAGAGGCAATCCACCACACACACAGGAGTAGGGTATTACACCACCACTATAAAAAAATACACTTCCGTGATGATACGTGTTTTCACAGTAGGTCGCGTTTTCTGTCATGCATGTACATCCATGACAAATTTATGACAGAATCAAGATAGTCATACCTGTGCTGTCGTAGAAGTGTTCCATGACATTGCCAAAATTATCATCACGGAAGTGTCCACTTCCATGACGATAAATCGCGCGTCAAAGAAGTGCTTTCGTCAAGGGTGACCGCCACGTGGCATCCACCGTAACGGAACGCTGTTAAGCTATCGGGTCGGATTTTGGATCCGATAAGCCGTTAACAGCCACGACCAATGCCGATTTTCCACGTGTAAAATTCTCATTGGCTGACGGACCGACACGTGGACCGGCCCAAAAGTGGCCCACAAAGTTTAAATGGGCCGGCCCAACCGAAGGCCCATAAGATTTAGCGGACCATAATGGGCCGGCCCAGCTAAAGGCCCACAAAATTTAGCGGACCATAATGGGCCGGCCCAGCTAAAGGCCCACACGATTTTGCAGACCATAATGGACCGGCCCAGCTAAAGGACCACAAGATTTTGCAGACCACAATGGGCCGGCCCAGCTAAAGGCCCACAAGATTCTGCAGACCATAATGGGCCGACCCAGCTAAAGGCCCAACATTCTCTGTCAAATCGGCCCGTCAACGACCTGTCCTAAACTTGTCATCAACGCGGCCCATGGTCACTTCTGGCCCGTTAACAGTCCGCTAAGTAATTGGGCCGAATTACGGCCGGGTGTATTTCCGGCCTGTTAAAGGTCCGGCTTCATGTGGGCCCATTTACAGGCCATCAAAACTTTCGGCCCATAAACGACCGTGAAGGATTTGGGTCATATTCGGCCATGTCTGACATTCGGCCTGTTAGAGGCCCACTATAGCTTTGGGCCACTTTCGGCCTGTTGTCATTTTTGGCCTGTTAACGCCGGACGTAAACCATGGGCCATATGTGGCCCAACGTCATATCGGGCCCATTAACGGCCCATATAAAAATGACGATAATCTAGCCCGACCGAAGTTCCGGCCTGTTAAAGGCCCGTGTATTAGGTTGGCGCATTTACGGCCCGTCCAAATTTCGGCCTGTCAAAGATCCGCATCGTAAATGGGGCACCATTTCGGCCTGCTAAGTCCAGTGGGTTATTTGGCACAATCAGGGCCCAATCTCACTTTCGGTCTATTAAAGCCCATGTTTTTTATGGGCTCGAGATATTTACACCTGTAAACGGCCTATTTTTACTGAGGGCCCAAATTATGTTTAGGCCTGTTAAGGGCCCGCTATGGGCACAGGCCTACCAGAAAAATATGAAAGCTTATGCTGATTTAGGCCCAGATATTTTTAGTGGGCTACATGCCAATTTCGGCCCGTAATCATTTTTAGCCCAATTGGAATGGGCCCGACGAATGTTGGCATGTTGGGCTCCTACGAAGCTTTCGGCCGAATACATTACTAAGGTAAACCTACACTATACAAAAATAGCGTCGTAATTACTGCAACCTGAGGCAGCATCATAAATGTTGTATCACAACAAAATAAATTCCAACCATACAACAAAAGGCCTGTTGGCATAAAGTTTACAGTCCTTCCAGATAAAAGCACCATCAGATGTATAGAAGCACAGATCATTTGACATGAGTGCTAATGTTTCAGGCTGTAGAATCTGATGGAGCAGCACGATCTCCACCTTTTTTCCGCCATTGCTCTTGAACAACGAAGCGAATGTCTGATAGTCTGGTTTCAAAACCATTCATATCTTGACGACATTTCTCAACCACTATTCTTGTTTCCGAAACAATGTCCATTAGGGATTGGACTTGTGTCTGGAGCACAGATATATCACTCTGTCTAGCAGGAAGATTTTGTTCAGTAGGCGATTTGGACGAGGTTACCTTGACAACCAACCCAGAATTACGCAGGAAGGTGCTTTTTGCACTGTTAGTGGAGAGATACTGACGCACTGCAGCAAGAGGTGACATTGTGCCTGTAGTAGCCTCGTCACCTTCAGGTGATTGTGGCTGTTCAATCATTTGTTCCATAGCTTCCTGAAAGTTTGAACTTGTAGATTAGTGTACCAGATAAGTTACTAATGAGACAAAAACAAACAAAGTAGGTTAAACGTTTATACATAACTTATTTTGGTGAACTACTATAATACATTAGCATGTATTGTAGTGCCAACTACATAATAAAATCACTTTCGGAACATATGTCCATGTAGCATGCCTACTGTATTGTCTATTTCCTCACATTCATTGACATCTAAGGATAAAGAGACATGGTTTAAAGTAGGATGAACATAGTATGACATCATTCATATCATGGGCGAACAGATATAAAACAAACAGGCTATTTTATCATTGTGTTCGCATGTTAACATAACAACTAGATTACAGATCAAGACCAAAAGAATATCCTTCATCTCTTTTAAACCATGTAAGGTGAAATGATACGTTAAGACACCTGTGAATAAAAGTGAACAGAGTAACTGACATTGGCTGCAAACCAAGTACTTAAATGAACACATTACAGTACCAATCAGTTCAAGGCAGGAGGAGTAAGGACTTACAACAGCGGCTTGAACTGGTGTGCTCATGCCCTTCATCTTGCTGGTGTGGCAATCCTTGAAGATTTGCACTGCATTCGGTTCAGGTTCTTTTTGGTCCGCACGGGCTTTCCTCTGTATTTGGAACAAGTCAATATAGATACGATAATATGGCACAAAAAAAGGAAGTAGCAGCTATTTACAAGAGCCTTGCAGTGTGCAATATGGCTGCAAGATCCTGTTGTCTGTTGGAATTTCGCTTTAGAACGGTTGGTTTTGTTCTTCAAACAGTTAGCCTAGAAGAAGATACACTTGTAAGGCACATACATAAATACAAGTTCAATATGTGGTCTGATCAAATACATATAGCCTACCTGATACTTTGGATCAGACCAGTGTTTAACAAGGGCTGTCCAGTCTTCATCTGTAATATATTCCACTGGAGATGTTTTGGCGATTTCATTGTTAGCCTTGCCTTCAAAGTGAGATTTTCTAAGGTGGTACCGATACTGTCGCAGAGCAGACTGAAAAACATGAGTGCATGCTTGTTTAGTTGCATCATCTTTCGGATCCAACTTGAACCTCATCTGTTGAAAAAAGAATGTGAGTCTTATTAGGAGGAAGCTAGAAAGTATGGGACAAAGCAAGACAATATTACTAATTGCGATGAATAACATTACTTACGGATAAATGGTCAAGGAAGGTGTTAAACTGGGTATTGTCTTTCTCATTCCTGTACTGGATCCACGTTGGGAGGATACGTGCATGACAGCTAACGGCAACGGCTGCCTTTGATACTAACTTGGCTAACTCTGTAGCATCACGTGGCCTTTTTAAACCTGCCTCAAAATGGATCTCCATTCTTCCTCCTTTAGATTTTGTTAATCTGTCAAGCATTATCCCTGATGCCTGTTTCCGCTTGCGCCGTGGTGCTAGTTCAACAACGAATATGGAAAGTGTTAGTGTACATCAAACTGTGAGAGTACATATAAAGGAGCATGCAACTACAACTTGACTCGGTCAGGTACCGTCTTGGTGTTGATGCTCATGAGGTTCATCTGATCTTGCCAAGTCCTGTTGTGTCAGCAGTGCTTCGAAAGTAGTGTTAGGTGTGAAGGTATCTTGGGAACTGGCCAGTTCCGGAGCAAACGAACGAGTAACTGGTTGAGATGCTGGTACAGTTGAAGCGGATGCTGCAGCTGGTGGAGCAGGTGATACTGTGTTTGTAGATTTAGCCGGTGGACTTGGATCTTCTACTGCACTATAAGTACCAGCAGAATCTCGACGGCAGAACCTTTTCCGTTTCACTCGACGAGTAATAGCACTCCCTACTATATTATTTTCCTTGCTCTTTTTTGACTTTGCCATGTCAAGCTGTACCCACAACACAAAAGAATAAAATCACTCTTCAAAACTCATTGATGCATGATACAGACAAGCAATACTTTGATGTAAGACAACCGTATGAGGATGGAATATGTAAGAAAAACAGGACGACATGACATATTCACAGCTACGATGTGCAAACTAAGCAGAAGGATTTTCAAGAAAATAGAAGTAATGCAAGCTAGACACCATATGAAAGATGCAACCAATATTACTCTGCCAAGTTAAAATGTCTTGTCATAAGTAGCAATTCAAAAAATTAGAAGCAGTACAACGTAGAAATCAATGCAAGATGCAACCACTATCAAACAGCCATGTTAAAAGCGTCCAATCATGAGTGACTGATGCGGGATACACAACAGCAGTACTTTCATGTAAGAACATGGTATGATAGATAGATGCAGTGTATTCTAGACACAGAAAGCCATGTAATTTGCACATGTATAACGTATGAACTCAGCACATGCAACTTAATCAAAATAGAAGAAATACAGGCTAGACAACATATGCAACATGAAACCAATTATCACACTGTCAACTTAGAGCAAGCACCTGCGATGGTGGAGTATGGGAGATGAACTCATCATGTAGACTTGGGACTTCCACTTCATTAGCAGTAGCAGTGGCAAATCTAGAGAGTCTCTGTTTGCGTCGGTCCGGAGGACCACCAACATCCCCTAACTTACTCTTTTCCTTCCTATTTTCTGATATTGCCTTATGAAGTCAAAACCACAAGAAGATGAATAAAATTAGCTCTGCATAACTGGTTGATGCATGATACAGACGAACACTACTTTGATGTAAGGCAAGAGCAGGATAGGAGGATGGAATATATACAAAAAAGACAGCGTTTCATATTCACACGTACGATAGGAGGATGGAATATGTATGAAAAAACAGTAAGTGGAAGGCATTTCAACAAAATTAGAAGAAATGAAAGCTAGGCACCATATGAACATGCAACCAATATCACTCTATCAGGTAAAAAGTGTCTCGTCGTAAGTGCCATTTCAAGAAATTAGAAGCAGTACAAGCTAGAAGACAATGCAAGATGCAACCTACATCATAGTCCCAAGTTAAATGTGTCTTATGGGTAAGTGATCATTGCAGGTATAAGTTGTAAGCTACGCAGATGCAATTCAACATAATCAGAAGCAATACAAACTAGACATCATACGGAAAACGCAACCACGTATAACAGTTCCAAGTAAGAGCAAGCACCTGTGATGGTGGAGTAGGGGAGATGTTCTCATCGTGTACACGTATGTTCTAGAAACAGGAACACATGTCATATTCACAGGCATTATGTGTAAAGTAAGCAGATGCAATTCAAGTTAGAAGAAATACAAGCTAGACATCATACGCAACATGCAACCACATATAATAGTGTCAAGTTAGAGCAAGCACCTGTGATCGTGGAGTAGGGGAGATGTGCTCATCATCTACACAGCTACGTTGACTGTCCAGCCTTGTGTTGTCTTGCGAATCTTGTTGGGAGGATGGCGGAGTAGAATCTGTAGAGACCCCCTGTTTGAGTTGCTCCGAAGGACCACCATCATCCACTGCCGGACTAATTTCCTTCAGCTGTAATGATTTTGCATTGTGAAGTCAAACCGATAAGAAAAAGGAATAAAATTTGCTCTTCAGAACTCATTCATGCATGATACTGACGAACACTACTCGGATGAAAGGCAAACACATGATGCAAGGATGGAATATGTATGAAAAACAGGATGGTGTGACATATTCACACCTATGATGTGGTAACTAAGCAGAAGGCATTTCAACAAATTAGAAGCACTGCAAGCTAGACACCATATGAAAGATGCAACCAATATCACTCTGCCAGGTTCAAACTGTATGGCGTTTCAACAAATTAGAAGCAGTACATGCTAGAAATCATATGCAAGACACAACCAATATCACAGTGGCGACTTAAAGGTGCCTTATCATAAGTGACTGATGCGGGATATGCAAGAATAGTAGTCTGATGTAGAAACAGGAACACATGTCATATTCACAGGCATTATGTGTAAAGTAAGCAGATGCAATTCAACAAAGTTAGAAGCAATACAAGCTAGACATCATACGCAACATGCAACCACATATAATAGTGCCAAGTTAGAGCAAGCACCTGTGATGGTGGAGTAGGGGAGATGTGCTCATCATCTACACAGCTACGTTGACTGTCTAGCCTTGCGTTGTCTTGCGAATCTTGTTGGGAGGATGGCGGAGTAGAATCTGTAGAGAACCTCCGTTTCAGTTGCTCGGAAGGACCACCATCATCCAATGCCTTGCCAATTTCCTTCAGCTTTATTGATTTTGCATTATGAGGTCATACCGACAAGAAAAAGGAATATCATTCGCTCTTCAGAACTCATTCATGCATGATACTGACGAACACTACTCTGATGAAAGGCAAAGTCATGATACGAGGATGGAATATGTACGAAAGAATGGACGGCTTGACATATTCACACCTATGATGTGGTAACTAAGCAGAAGGCACTTCAACAAATTAGAAACACTGCAAGACACCATATGGAATGTGCAATCAATATCACTCTGCCAAGTCATAGGTGGCGTTCATCAAACTAGAAGCAATACATGCTAGAAATCATATTCAAGACGCAAACCAATATCACACTGCCAACTTAAAGGTGTCCCATCATAACTGACTGATGCAGGATACACAAGAAGAGTAGTTTCATGTAAGAACATGGTGTGATAGACAGATATAGTATGCACCAAAAATAGGAAAGCGTGTCATATTCACATGTATCATGTGTAAGCTAAGCAGATGCAGTTTACACTAATTAGGAGCAATACGAGCTAGACACCATATGCAACATGCAACCAGATATCACACTGCCAAGTTAGAGCAAGCACCTTGGATGGTGGAGTAGGGGAGCGGAGACTTGGACCTTGTAATGCACTATCAGTACAAGGAGAATCGGTACAGATGCTCTGTTTACGTTGCTGCAGAGGACCACCATCATCGCCTTCCTTACTCTTTTCCTTCCTCTTTCTTGATTTTGCCTTGTCAAGTCAAACCCACAAGAAAAAGGAATAAAATTTGCTCTTCAGAACTCATTGATGCATGATACTGACGAACACTACTTTCATGTAAGGCAGCCGCATGATAGGAGGATGGAATATGTATGAAAAACAGGACGGCGTGACATATTGACATGTATGATGTATAAAGTGTAAACTAAACACAAGGTGCTTGAACTTGTTAGAATCGATGCAAGCTAGAAACCATATGAAAGATGAAACCAATATCACTCTGCCAAATTAAAAGGGTGCCCTAACAAATGTATTTGACCAAATTAGAAGCAATACATGGCAACAGGCTAGAAATAATATGCTATAGGCAATGAATAAAGGTGACTCATCGTAAGTGATTGATGCAGGATACAGAAGAGAGGTAGTTTCATGTAAGAACAAGGTTAACACATAGATGTAGTGTGTACCAAAAATAGGAAGGCATGTCATATTTACAGGTATAGTGTGTAAATTAAGCAGATGCAATTTACCCTAATTAGAAGCATTACAAGCTAGACACCGTATGCAACATGCAACCACATATCACACTGCGAAGTTAGAGCAAGCACCTGTGATGGTGGTGTAGGGGAAGTGCGGTCTTCAGGTACAGAGCTACGTTCAATATCTTCATTTAGGCTTGCTGTTTCTTGAGAATCATGTGGAGAGGATGAAATTGCATTCTTTATAAGAGTATTGCGTCTCATATTAACCCACGCGCGTGACTGTCTCATCATAAGCGATAGACGCAGGATACATAAGAACAGTAGTTTGATGTAAGAACATGGTGTGATAGGCAGATGTAGTATGTACCAAAAACAGGAAGGCGTGTCATATTCACATGTATAATGTGTAAGCTAAGGAGATGCAATTTAACAAATTAGGAGCATTGATGAGGGATACACAAGAAAAGGAGTTTGATGTAAGAACATGGTTAATAGAAAGACGTAGTATGTACCAAAAATAGGAAGGCATGTCATATTCACAGGTATAATGTGTTAACTAAGCAGATGCAATTTACCCTAATTAGAAGCATTACAAGGTAGACACCATATGCAACATGCAACCACATATCACACTGCCAAGTAAGAGCAAGCACCTGCGATGGTGGTGTAGGGGAATTGCGGTGATCAACTAGAGAGCTACGTTGACTATCTTCATTTAGCCTTGTTGTTTCTTGAGAATCATGTGGGGAGGATGACACTGCACTCTTTAAACGAGTAGGGCGTCTCACAGTAACCCACTCGGGTGACTGTCTCATCAGAAGTGATTGACGAGGGATACAAAAGAGCATTAGTTTGATGTACAAACATGGTTAATAGACATATGTAGTATGTATCAAAAACAGGAAGGCGTGTCATTATCAAAGGTATAATGTGTAAAGTAAGCAGATGCAATTTAACCAAATTGGAAGCAATACAAGCTAGACACCATATGCAACATGCAACCACATTTGACAGCGCGAAGTTAAAGCAAGCACCTGGGATGGTTGTGTGTGGCAATTGAGATCATCAACTGCAAAGCTACGTTTACTGTCTCCAACTGCTGACACTGCACCCATTAGAGCGCTGAAACGCTTAGTGCTTATCTTCGAATTACACTGGAGCGACTTCTGTCTTTTCTTTTCTGCATTCATCAACACTGCGTCAGAGTCTGGAATACCCATGCATAAAAAAACAATAGTGTGAGTATGGGTGAAGTGTGTGCACAATTAGTACAGTGTAAAGGTAGCAGATAGCAGGTCGGTGAGAAATAAATGACGGGAGACATATGATAGCTCTACAACATGCATGGCACACAAAATTACTACAGGATTCTATGAAAATAACAGTCGACTGAAAGCAAATAGGCCAGTCCATTTTTTCTGCACCGTCCGATGTACAAAGAACGGGCAGATCACCTTCATCTACCTCCAGCCAGTCACTGTTGACGATCTTCCTCGAAACGCCAGCGACCACCGGCCCAGTATTCCTCGCCTGCCTGCGCCCTCCCCTCGACCTCACTGCATCGCTGTGCTTGGCACTACCCCCCGACCATCCATTCAAGCCCCACTGACCTCCAGATCGGGCGCAAGCAGCTCCTGCGCCCCACACCCCTATGATAGACACCGATGCGCCGCTTCCCCGGGGAACAGGCGGACTAGGTGCTCCGCGCGCCTAAGTGGGTGCTGCTTCTTTTAATTGCGGTTCGACTGACCCTGAATTGAAATCCAGGCGGGCTACTGACCTCCAGCAAAGGTGAAATAGTAAAAGGGAGCAAACCTTGTGCATTTAGTATCATGAAGAAGATGCAGTAAGAAGCGCTCAACTAGTTTATTTCGTGGGATGAATACGGTGTGAGCGGAGACGTAAGATTTGCACGAATAAGGGAAGAGGAGTACCTCTTTCTGCTGGCAGTGCTGTGTCCTCCTTCTGTTTTTCCGACGATCTTCTTGTTGTTCACCGGAAACCAGAAGTTGTGGAGGATGGTGCAGCCTTGGACGAACCCATGGCCAAGTTGTTGAGTGTGGTGCGATGGCCGTCTGTCGGCGGCGGGGAAGCAGATCCGAGGCGGCGAACGACGGCGTAGCGGGAACAGCTCTGGTGCGGTGGACGGTTGCGACAGTGGAGCCACAGCAGTGAGGCGCAGGACGGCGTGGTCGGAGTGGTTCCGGTACGGCGCACGTCGGCGTCGGCGTCGTGGAGGCAGCTCTGCCTCGGCTTCAGCTGCTAAGTCCTTGAGGGCGTTGCGGTGGCGGTTGCGTTGGACGACGACGTCGGGGTACCGGCTCCGGCGTGATGGAGGAGGGCGGCGGTGGATTGGCCGCTATGGGGTGGAGGACGGAGGAGGCTGGAGTTTCGCGGCTGATGGAGAGGGCGTTTTCGCGCCCACGGAGTATGAATGGGGAATCGGAGGGAGGCGGGGAACTAAGGGGGAACAATGTTTCGGTTTGAGACGCACTTGTTTGAAATTTGGGGAAAGTTACAAACTTTGCCCCCATCTAAAATTTCGGACATATTGCGGGTTGGGGGTAGGCCAGTCATGTCAGGTGTCCCAAATGTGGGCGGGATAGATTTCGGCCGAGCGCATGGGTAGGCGCCCAGGGCGTATGAATGCTTCTCAGAGGCGGTTGAGACTGGCGTCTTGGTGAAGTTACAAACCTACCCCGGTCTAGACCTTTGGACATCGGGCCGATAGGCTACACGGGCCAGAGTCAGGACAGTAATTTCCTACCACCAAAACATTAGTCTCGCGCGGTTTCGGGTGACCAGAGGCCTATTTGGCGCTTCGTTCAATATTTGGGAGCAGAAGCATTAACGTTTTCGGTTCTCTTGAATTGAACTTTCAGGATTTGTCAAACTTCACAAATCTTTACTCTTGAAAATCCTAAAGCTACGATTATTTTGGAATGGAGGGGGTACATTTGAATATACATTGTACACGAGTATATATTAAAAAATATGCAACTTACCTCAGTTCATGCAAAACAAAAGTTAGATATGCGTATGAATATATATAGCATGTTCAAACTCACAACAAAGATTGATGCCCCCTTTTACATCTGATTTACAAATGCCATTATCTCGGGTTCAAATAGATGAATGCACTTCCTATGAATTCGAATCTTCGAAACCCCCTTTATGTTGAATTCGACATGTATTCTATTTCGTAGCTAGCAATTTGGAATGTATCCATGCAAGTGACAAATGTATAAAGTGCTTCACACTAACAACATGGAGTGCACTAATTAATGTTTATTTATGAATTGCAAAAGCATCCATTGCCTGTATTGCAAACCTCTCTCACTCTATGGATCGATAATATGAAATAAACACATGCACATGCTAGAATTCAATAGAGTATGGGTGTCTGATAGACCGATTTTCGTCCATACGCAATTTGCAAAATTCATGATCTCATCCAAAAATAATAATGCCATTTATATTTTAATTTAATGCGTAGAACCGCCTTTTACACGTAGATGCACTATGCATCACCCCATTCTCACAAATGTGTTATATATCTCTCTATCTAATGCATAAGTGCACACACTTTATATGCATCGGCATTTCTCTTTCACACATGCTCACAATCTCTCTCAGGGTGTCGGGGTGTCTCACGCACATGCTCTCTCTTTCTGACTACCATGTACCACTCTTTTCACTAATCTCAGTTGGAAAACACTATTTCTCTCACATGCATATATACACATGCACGGTCTCTACTAGCCCTCTATACGCACATATATGTGCCTACGTGTCTCCCGCACGCACATTATCTTTAGGCCTCTCTCGCACACATTGCCCCCCGACACACCTCTCTCTTAGTAGTTGACAGATATGATTTCATCATATCATTCGGTAGGATACCCCTGGCTGTTAGGCTGGATGGTAATACGAGGCAAAGTTTTACCCTAGTTCGGATCGGACCCTTGCAGTTGAAGAAAGAGCCTACTCCTAGTACTGTATATTAGTGATAGGGGTGTGTACAAAGTACACGTGAATACCAGGCATTGTGCGTGTGTGTATACTATCGACGAACTAGCCCCCAAGCTTGTATAACATACTAAGGGCCTAGGGTTACAAATCATATATAGTCGGCTTATCACCAGTGGGGATAGAGTCCTCCGCGACTGTGGTAACTTCGTGTTGTACGCCGAGTCCTCCACATGGGTCTTCGTATAACACGTCTCGGTCCAACCTATATGTGGCGCAGGATGGAACCGACCCATGAGTCTTCATGTTGACCCACCACAACTAGAAATGATGTGCCCACCGCACCACACACGCAATCGGCCACTAAGAAAATAAGCATATACAATTGTACAACGGTATCTAGCTCACGATATGTCTCCATATTTTGTTGATGACACTGACGGACTTTGCATTTGATGCGTGCTCCGTATTTTTTTGACGACACTTACTGTCATTGTATTTGAAGCGAAAGCACGAGATGGTCCCTGGACTTCAGAATAAGCTCATCACGGTCACCACATACATTTTGTCGTGCTAACCAACATGTGGTTGGATGGTTAGAGGATAGTGGTTTCTCGAGCCCACCATGGTTAAAGTCCCGGTGCTCGCATTTATCTTGTGTTAATTTCATTATTTTCCGCCTATGTACGTTCAGTGGGAGGAGACGTTCCACTCGACTATGAGGCACCTATGGTGACTTCGTAAAATCTCAAGATCATATATGCTGGCCCACTCTCTCGAAGGTGCTCACAGGGGTAGGGTTCGCGTGTGTCCGCTTATAGCGGTGAGTGCTTGCACGTATATATGAGCCCTTGCGTCTGTACCGTGTTAAACAAATACATATCATGATTATACAGTCACTGGCTCACCCGTACAACTCCGTATTTTGTTGATGACACAATCAATTGACCAGTCAAACGTTCCACGCGACGCAACTAGTGTTGCACCATCGGGGCGCGTAACCGTGGGGCCCACCGGTCAGCCCGTATATGAAAGAAAGAAATGGTAGTTTGAGTCTGTAATGTGTTAATAAAATAGGAATACATTTTAGGGTGATCATACGGTCACTGGCTCACCATACAGCTCCGTAATTTGTTGATAACACGATCAATTGACCAGTCAAACGGTCCACATTCAGCAGCGCACATTACCATAGGGCCCACCCGTCAGCGTGTATATGAAGGACAGAAATGGTAAGAAATTAGTGGTTGGTGGGTATTCGAAGTCGTGAGACCTCTGGTTGGCAGTCACCGGCGGTTGGGGGGCGTTCATTGGGCGGTGGGG
>NC_057808.1:304606075-304617891 GCF_018294505.1 Triticum aestivum | reverse complement strand
GGCGGACCGGCGGTGGGGAGTGGTTTCGGGGAGGGCGGGCCGGCCGCGGGCGGCGGGGGCTGGCTGTTCGGCCGGTGGTGGCTGGCGGCTCAAGGGGTGGAGTTTGATGATAAACTGGAGGCCCTTGATTTCGTATCCAACGGCTGGAAAATCTAATGACCAGAGATGAAAAAGTCAGTCGACTGACGTGTAGCCTCACCCCGCACGTACACATGCACGCACGCAAGACACGCATGCATGTAGGCGTGCAACACTAACACGTACACACGCACACATGCTGGCGTGCAACACTGACACCTACACATGCACTCACGAACACACGCACGTACGCACCCATGCATGCAACACTGAAACGTAGCCTTGCACGCACGCAACACTCGCACGCCTGCATGCACACAGCACACGACGCAAGACACACAGTCAACCTATACGTGCATGCACCCTTTGTTAAGGACATGGATTGTTACGGGTATTAATCAATCTTATCTGTGATAAGCAGAACATTGATGTTTGCAGCGGTCTTTATGAATCACAACGTATCGAACGGGTTATCAACATAGTAGGCTTATCTACATGAAAAAGATGACGTCACACTCAATGAACAATCATCGGTTTATGAAATGCCCGCTTCTGATCGCCTGGCCCACCAAAGGTTCCTCTGCTGTGCGCTGCCTGCGTTGGGTCACTGACATGCAGGCCATGCACCCAAAGAGCCCACACGTCAGTGGAAGAACGGCGCGGTGTCCTAGGTCAGAGTCGAGGGCGCCACTCGCGGCACGCCCGGCTGAACACGCCTCCGTGCCGCATTCAAACACCTCCATGAAACCCGCCCGTGTGGAAGCCGAGAAACCCACTCTGGACACACGTCCGTTCATGACCTGGCCAGCGTTAAACACAACGCCGGCCGAGCTCCTCACGTCCGCCATCTATTTAATCTCCTATTTAAACGAGGCCAAACGCCGGCCAAGAATCGCACACCTCCGCCGCTCCCCTATCTCCTCCACCATTTTGTCCACTCTTACAATGACTTACGAAGAGTAGTTATTCCGCATCCAAGCCGGCTGGGTAGCCCGCCGGATACGAGCTATGCAGTTCACTGATCCACCTCCCTCCCCTCGCCCGACGGAGCCAGTTGCCGCCCCAAGCCGGCGCGCGGTTCAGCAACTCGCGGCTCCAGGCCAGCTCGACGAGGAGCGGCGCACGGGCGTCGTTGCTGCCGTCCACGCCGCCGCCTCGTACCGCGTCTCCCGTTTCTGTGGCCGAGACTCCCATGCCGGCGGCCGTGCCATGCAAGCAGCGACAGAAGCCGGGTGCGCGGAGAGCGACGAGTCGGTGGCCAGCGCCTCCGCGTCCGCCACCATCATCGAGGAGAAGTAGAACACGGGAGGCCGCCGCCGCTTGGGTCCCATGAAGGCCACCGCGGAGGCGACGCCGGTGTACACAACAGGTGTCTTGCCGGATCCTTTTGTTGCGAGGCCTTCGTCGACCCCGCATGGGCTCCATGGAAGAGGGGAATGTTAGGATGAACTCGAGCCGGTGCCGGCCATGGCGAAGTAGTGGCCGGTGATGAACTTGAACCGGTGCCGGCCACCATCATCTTCGGCACCAGCCAATGATATCAGTTGGGCAGTGGGGAGCGAGCCGTCCTTTGCGCTGAAGCATATACCTCTGGGGCTCCCGGCAGTCCGGTGATCGTGCTGCCGGACATGAGGAACACAAATCGATCGGCGGGCGACCATTTGGGCCAAGTATTATATACTTGTGCTGTCCAGAACTAGCACCGCGTAGTTCATTTGAATGTAATGAAATCTGTCATGTTTGTATGAAAATCCGGTATTTTATATGATTTCCGTTGTTGTTTATATGAAATATCAGTTTGTCTACGTGTTTGCGTGAATTTCGTCCGGTTGGTAGAGTTGCTGTCATAATGTGTGCGGCTACGGTTGGATGGCGTAATTTGCGGGTCGCCGGTCGGTCTGCGGGCGGCTCGGGCGGCGTTGTGGGACAAAAAACACAGCTCGTGCGAGCTCGTCTCCAACGTGCGCGCTGGAGGATGCATGACAGCATGAGCACCTGAGCCATTCCTCGTTCATCGGTGGCAAAGGCACCGGTGGACAAAAGGTTCATTTTGGCTACCCCGGGCAAGATCCAAACAGCCCCTCCCAACAGATTCAAATCCCTCGTTCGCCGTGTAATTTTGCCATGTGTTGTTTTCATGGACTAGCAAGATGCCCGTGCATTGCACGGAACATCAAGATGCATTTTTTTACAAACTCCCGCATGCATGCAAGGGATAATTAATGTCCTCCTTTGCTAGTACCATGAGGCAAACACCATTAATATTGCATCGATTAGTGTTAGTGGCCTTGTATATCTGCAAATTGTAATTTTGATAGTGGCCCCTTGTATATAAAAATGGAGGGAGAAAGATGAGAGATAAGGTGAGGAGGAGTGGGGCATGGTGGTGACTGGTGGTCGGACTGGGCGGAGGCATGGGGATGGACGGCGCATTATGTCTAGGTTTGTATCTCTCTCACACACACCCACGTAGGTGGGGGACGTGCACGAAGAGAAGAGGTGCACGCACGGCGCACGTACTCCCGTCTCTTCCCAACCACACCCGCGCGGGTACACGGTGGAGCTCATTTCTGTACGAAAAAGGCAGCCCACGTGGTAATTTAGCACGTGTACTGGTTGTCCACTTGGTGGAGGGAGGATCGTCTACCACGGGTGAACAAACAAATTGCGACTTGACGCGTTATGTTAAATTAAAAAAAAAGAGGCAAACCATGTGGGGCCTACCTTAGAGGCAAGGCTCTATACACTGGAGTACTTTTGATGTGTCCCATCAACTCGCAGAACGAGGGGAAGCTTGCTTAGTACGCCGTCTCCCCCGCCCACGGGCGCGGTGGCTCGCAGGATGAGGTGAAGCTTGCTTACGAGTAGTAGTAGTACTACTGTACGCCTTTACGCCCGCTCCCTCGCCCACGCGCGTGGTGGCTCGCAGCACGAGGAGAAAATTTTACTACTCCCTCCGTTTACTCGTCGTCCCTACTACGTACTTTGGTTAGTACTCCCTCCATTTACTTATACAAGGCCACTATAAAAAAATATTTTGCATCTATACAAGGCCACAAATAGTAATCGAGACAAAAGTTACTACTCCCTCCTTTCCAGTTTATGGCTCAATTTCAAAATCTCTCCAACCAAGGTAGACGGTGAGTGGTCGAATTAATTTCGTAGTTTGCACAAGTAATTAGTATGCTCGTTTTTCTCAAGAAGTTATGTTTACCGAGGCATTAATTAGAACGAATGCATGAATGACCACTAAATTTCCATGAACTTGTACATGCATTGGTTAGTTTCTTCTTGACACTGCTTGCGTCGGGTGATCTAACGCACCTCTAAATCCAACATGTAATGGTACTACTACTAGTATAGTAGAATTGAGACTTATCAAACGGAAAAACGAATGTTTTTTAGATGAGCCCTATAAACCCTAGTGGGTACGTACTCCGTAAACAGATTTTTCCAAAACTAAGTCGCTCCCTTTCATGAATTCTGTAGTATACTCCTCCGTCGACGCTCCCTTTCATGAATTCTGTACTTCCTGTCGCCGACATGTGGGACATATAGCAACCGGGTCGACGTGTCATGCACCAAATAACAGTGCAGAACAGCAGGGGGACGCACCCGACTCGTACATGCCCAGTAGTAGTAATGAGCAATGAGACGTCAAATCACAATGCCGCACCTTCCCAGATGGACGAAGCAACCATTATTTCACACTTCGGTTCGCCATCATCTCAAACCATGTAGTATTTCTTCTGCCTCAAGAGGGACAGCGCATCGCCTTGGTACATCATGACACGTGGGACCGCATGACAGAACATGCTCCCCCGCCGATCGCTCGGTAAAATCACCTCATTTTTACTATACTTCCTCCGTATCGGTTTACTACATGGCATGCACTTCGTTCTAGGTTGAGAATTTAACTGGCTATATATGTGATGAACAGTACTCTAGCCTTTTAAAAAATGTATACTTTTATACAGTAGTACTATCGATGGATTGCGCCATGGAGCAAAAATTGAAATTAAAAAAAGGTGGTACATATAGAGAGCGCTCGTCGCCAAATTATGCATATAGTACTATTAAAAAAGCTAGTACGTGCTTAATTGGGGTGCTAAATTCTATTAAAGAAATACTAGTAGTATGTACATACTGAAGAGTTAAAGTAACGAGAAGAAACATAACATAGTTCTGCTGGGGGCTCAGCACAACACACCCCTCAAATTAAACTAAGCACACCTGAAATTAAACTATGCAACTAATCTGGTAGACACTGCATTAGAAGTTTAGAACCACCATGAGCAACGACACTGCCACCTTACTCGGAGTCCTCGTCCACGTCCTCGAATTCGTCCTTGTCCCTCTTTCTCTTGGCCGATACTTCTTTGCTTGAACCACAGACTTGGCTGTTCATCTTCATCCAACCCTTGTAGATATTGAAACAAAGGTAGCCATCCATTGCAGCGTAGTGGATGTGGTCTATATCTTGTACATTCCGCTGCCATGCATGACGATGAAACGTGTAATGAGGTTTCTCCAGTTTACGGTACGAAGGATGAACCATGGCTCCTGCCAGGGTCAGCATTGAAGGCTGACGAGAGGGCACCAGCCGATTCTTCTGGAGGTCGAAGGGGTTGCCTACAACGAGGCCTATTCGACCCAGGACTTCTTTGTCGTTCTTAAAGTCTACAGTAACGAATTTCACTACTTTGTCCTTGAGGAAGTTCTTAAAATCCTGGCACTCAACGTCGGCATGGCATATGTGGTAGACCAAGCAAACGTTATGTACGCAAACCTGGATCACGGCGGGCTTCTTCCTCTCTTCGGCCTTTAGATCCTTCTCTCATCCCAGGACTGTGGTGTACTCAACATCTAGCCCAGCGACCCACTCATCATCTGAGTTTTCGAACATGCGTCTGAAACGAGAAAGGCATCCTTTCACTGTCGCGGAAGAACGGGTGTAGATGACGTCGAACTCATCGCCGGTGATGGTTCTAACCTTGTACTCACCGTCGATCGTGGAGATTTGGGACGCCATGGATTTGGGAGGAGGGTTAGGATTAGTGGAACTGCTGCAATGTGACTGGACGGGACGACTAGGAGCGAACCGCCGTATTATTGAAGGACGTGCGGGGACGAGTAGGAGCGAACTGCCAGCGTGCGAACGGCGGGGTAGTGGCTTTCCATTCTCCCATGATACGGGCTTCCGAGAGCCCTTGGATCTGAGATCGAACGGTTGCATGGCGTGATTCTAGACCTATGGGTGAATATCCTATCCTGGAGGGTTATTCTGCAAATTTTCAGCAACTTAGCATGCGACCATTTGATCTCAGATCCAAGGGCTGCCAGCAGCCCGTATCATGGTCGCGCCTACCACGACCGTCGCATCGCTCGCGCCCTTGGAGATTTAACACGGTGCGTTAGGCTATCTGATGTTGGCATGTCATACATAGTCATCACTTAGTCACTCATACTACAACAAGGTTGGCTATAAGGTTGGCTATAAGTGTAATTTTTTTACTCCTCCCTATCTCTTTCTTTGTACTCCCTCCGTCCCATAATATAAGAACATTTTTGACACTAGTGTAGTGCCAAAAACGTTCTTATATTATGGGACATAGGGAGTACTAGTATTTATTGCATTTGCCAAGGAGTGACCTCTTCCAATGAAATGGTGTTGCTAAGTTTGCTTCATTTAATTAGCTATAGACTCAAAATTGTCTTTTCACCTAGGTACACGCGCTTAGCACAATTTCTTCCTTGGGTCACCAAACTAGTCTCTCTCTTCTGGATTAACTTGCCACATCAGACTTTATGCCTATGTGGCAAGCTTAAGCACCTATAGGAGCAAGTAAAAGTAAGTACAATTGTCGGAGTAAATGGCCACGGGTAGCCATACCGACTACCCATGGCTCTTCGGAAAATTTATCAGGCCTTTGGGCCTTCAAGCACTCCAAGCATTTGGGCCGCCTTCCCTGGCCGGCTACCACTAAAGCCGACTCCCGGGAGGCGACCCAGCCTCACCGACTCCTCCCCAGGACGACTACGGGGTGGCCGACTCCAAGAAGCCGACCAGGAAGGACGCCGACTCCTAGGAGCCGGCCAAGATCACAACCACCCCTCCATAACGGCGATGTGACGGGGTGTGGCCACAGTGCGGCCCATGACCCCCGAAGCCTGAGGCGGGCATGGCTATAGGAGGCCGTACGGGAGGGACGTCTCCCGTGCGGCTCAGCACTGTAGCCACGCTAGCCTCGACGTCATCCACGACCCACTCCTGTACGGCCCAAGGACTGCGGGCCCCTTCAGCCAGAGAGAGGCGTGAAGGCGGCCCGGCTTTTCCTAGTCGGCCAAGAGTATAGCCGGCCTCCAGAAGCTGGCTACTCCCTTCCTCGAAGCAGGAGCCCCATTAAGGAGACAAGACGAGGTGAGGCTACAGTGATAGCCCCCGAGGTGGCCCACTGTAGCCACGCTCACCTAGACTAAGCCCTCATCATCAGAGGCGCGGCTACAGTAAGCAGCCGCCGACAAAGCCCTAGGCGGTGGGACCGGCCTATCGACCAAGTAGCCGGCAGCCGGCGGGACCCACCAGCCGGCGGAGAAGCCGGCGAGCGTAGACACTGACGGCTGGGACCAGTTCCCAGTCGGATTACCATTGTACCCCCGGGGGGTAGGCCTATATAAACCCCCCCGAGCACCCATGCAAAGGGTTGGCTTCTAGGTTAACACCCACGCGTAGCACACACACCATAGATAGAGAGAAGCAAGAGCTAGCCTTGTTCTTTTTCTCCCTTGATCTCAACAGCTCTAGGAGCGATTGTAGCTACCCTTTATCGATCTAGTGATCATGCGGAGACCCCGCAGAGCAGGACTAGGGGTGTTATCTCCTCGGAGAGCCCCGAACTTGGGTAAGATTCGCCGGCGTGGATGTCTTCGCCTCATCCCGTTTCCGGGCACCGGCGACGTTTTATTGGCTCCCACAATGATAAGCCATCCCTTGGCATATGTCGCACCAACCACCCGACATTTGGCGCCCACCGTGGGGCCAGGTGCACCGTCGTCCGGAGACCTGTTCTGGACGGGAACCTTCTTCCTTCCCCGCGAGCGCAGCCAGCCTGCTGCGCCCGATGGCGTTTGCCCCGACGCGCTGCAAGGCGTCGACGACGCCTGCGCAGCGAGCCGCCTCGCCGATCTGCTCGGCGAGACTCGCATCTCCGACGAGCCTGCGTCCGACGCAGGCACCGACTACCCCGGGAGCCGCCTCGTCAGCCTCCTCGACCAACTTCACGTCTCCAGCGAGCCCGCTGCGGACATGGACTCGGTCGGCTCCACCGACCCGATGCTCATCGACTCCGACTCCGCGTCGCTCGACGGCTACCCCTCCGACGTGGTGGTCTTCGACGACCCCCTCCCTCGAGCTGACAGCGGCAGCAGCGCTGTCACTGAAGTGCTGGTCATCAGCCACGTCTCCAACTCGGGCGAGAACACCCGCGACGCTCAGCAAGCGGCGATGCACGACCTCTCCGTCCCCATCCCGGCCGACGCCGACGCCGAGACCCTGGAAGCACGCCGCCTTGCCCTCATCGCGGAGGGCAAGAAGATAGCCTCGATGAGACGCCTCACCGAGGCCCACCAGCGCGAAGTCGACCGCGCCGCCTTCGGGACGCCGCCGCCTAGCGGCCCGAACCGAGCCGGCTTCGTCCAGAAGCGCGGCGCAGCCGTTGCCAGCATGCTGGGCGCAGATCGCCCCGTCTACGCCACCCCGCTCGAGAATCTGCGAGCCGCTTAGGCGGCTGCAGAGGAGCTCAATGGGCTGGGAGCCGATGAGCTCCCCTACATGACAAGACGGATCCAGCAGCTGATCGACGCAACTGCAGAACGGCACGAACCCGGCGCCCGAGCTGATAGCCATCCCCCGCGCCGGGAGCACGCCGCGACGTCCCGCTCGCCAACTGCGAGCGGTGCGCGCTAGAAGAAAGACAAGGAGCCGGCTGCCAGCCGCAGCCGGACTCGCATTACCATCGAGCGCGACGCGGATGGCCGCCCTCGAGCTGTAGAGCACCAGGGAAACCTGCCTCCTCCCCCGCCTCGAAGAGAAAGACGCCTCACTCCACCGCCTGTCACCCATCCGACTCTTGGCGACCGACTCGGCCGCCGAGAAGGAGTCGGCGAAAACGACGCCCGCCACAGGATCGACCGCCTTGCTCGATCCTTGGCGCTAGAAGAAGAAGACGATGTCGGCCCGCCATGCTTTGGCCCCCGCATCCGCGACGAGCCCTTCCCCAAAGGGTTCTCGCTCCCCAGAGACACACCCAAGTACAATGGCTCGGTGAAGCCGGAAGATTGGCTCATCGACTACTCCACAGCCGTCAGCATCGCCAACGGCAATCGGCGCGTCGCCGTGAAGTACGTCCCCTTGATGCTGCAAGGCACGGCGCGCACATGGCTTAACAGCCTCAAGCCCTACAGCATCAACAGCTGGCTGGACTTCACCGAAGTTTTTGTCCGCAACTTCACCAGCACCTACAAGCGGCCTCCCAAGCCTCGCCAGCTCTCCCTCTGCGTCTAGGGGCCCAACGAGTTGACCCGCGACTACCTCACGCGATGGGCCGAGCTCCGCAACTCCTGCGAGGGAGTGCACGAGGTCCAGGCCATCGAGTATTTCACTGCCGGGTGCCGAGAGGGCACCCTCCTCAAGCACCGACTCCTCTGCGATGAGCCGGCTACCCTCGATGAGTTGCTGATCACCGCCGACAAGTATGCCACTGCCGACTCCTCCATGAAGACCGAGCTCGGAGTGGACGCCTCGGGGAAAGTAGTTGCTCCGGCTCCCAAGACGCCGGCTGGCGACCCTAACTGGCGCCCCTACCAGAACGACCACAAGCGCAAGGGCCCCATGCCGACTTCCTCCAGTCGGCAGGTGGCCACCATTGAAGACGAGCAGCCCGAAGAGCGGCCCGCTCCCAAGAAGAAGGGTGGACGGCCGCCTTGGCAGCCGTCTTTCTCCTACGGACAAGCACTCGATGCTCCCTGCAAATTCCACAGCGGCGCGAAGCCGTCCAACCATACGACACGGAAATGCCACTGGCTCACCCGCATCACCAAGGGCGAAGGGATGGTGCCGCCTCCGCCTCCCGGCCCGCCGCCTCCAGCTCCCCAGCAGCCGGCGGCCCGGCCGGCAGTCGGCGCCATCCAAGACGAGTTCCCCGAAGCGCACGATGCCTACGTCGTCTTCACAAGTCAAGTCGACGACAAGCGCAGCCGACGCCGGTAGCACCAAGAAGTAAACGCTGTCGCCTCTAGCACCGCCGAGTTCATGCACTGGTCGGAAAAGCCCATCAGCTGGAGCCAGGCCGACCACCCAGAGGTGATGCCTTCGCCTGGCTCCTATGCTATGGTCTTGGACGTCACCCTTGCGACGGAGAGGCGAGCTGCCAGATTTTCCCGCATCCTGATAGACGGCGGAAGCAGCATCAACATACTGTACCGCGATACCATGGACAAGCTGAACATCAAAGCAAAGCAGCTCATGCCGAGCCGCACCGTCTTCCATGGTATCGTACCCGGCCTATCTTGCTCTCCAATCGGCAAGATCAAAATGGATGTTCTCTTCGGAGACAAAGATCACTTTCGCCGGGAAGCAATATGGTTCGAGGTGGTGGATTTGGAGAGCCCCTATCATGCACTGCTTGGCCGACCTGCGTTGGCCAAGTTCATGGCCGTGCCCCACTACGCCTACCTGAAGATGAAGATGCCGAGCTCGAAGGGGATCATCACGGTAGCCGGCGACTACAAGAAGTCCATCGAGTGTGCCATGGCCAGCAGCCGGCTGGCCGAGTCCCTCGTGGTGGCCGAAGAGAAGAAGATGTTGGAGCGGGTTGTGGCCATGGCCGGCAAGCAGCCGGCCTTGTCCCCCAACCCCAAGGACTGTGATGCGCAGGGCTCCTTCCAGCCTGCCAAAGAGATGAAGAAGATACCTCTAGACCCGGAGCACCCGGAGAGGTTCGCCGTGATTGGGGCAAACTTGGACAGTAAATAGGAAGGCGAGCTCGTCGACTTCCTCCGTGAGAATCGAGACATCTTTGCATGGTCCCCAAAGGACATGCCGGGTGTCCCGAAGGATTTCGCCGAGCACAAATTACATGTCCGAGCTGATGCGAAGCCGGTCAAGCAACCCCTCCGCCGACTATCAGAAGAGAAGCGAAGAATCGTGGGAGAAGAGATAGCCCGGCTCCTTGCAGCCGGCTTCATCATAGAAGTGTTCTTCCCAGAATGGCTTGCCAACCCAGTTCTGGTTTTGAAGAAGAATAACAAGTGGCTCATGTGTATAGACTACACAAGTTTGAACAAGGCCTGCCCAAAGGATCCGTTTGCTTTGCCACGGATTGACCTAGTGATAGACTCCACAGCCGGATGCGAGCTGTTAAGTTTTTTGGATGCATACTCAGGGTATCATCAGATCAAGTTGGACCCAACTGACCGCCTGAAGACTGCCTTCATCACACCCTTTGGAGCTTTCTGCTACCTGACAATGACATTCGGCTTGAGAAACGCCGGTGCCACTTTTCAGCGTTGCATGCAGAAATGTCTCTTGAAACAACTCGGCAGAAATGCCCACGTCTACGTAGACGACATTGTGGTGAAGACAGAGAAGCGCGGTACCTTGCTGGAAGACCTGAAGGAAACATTTGCCAACTTGCGCCGATTCCAGATCAAGCTCAACCCCGAGAAGTGCGTGTTCGGAGTGCCAGCCGGCCAGCTGCTAGGCTTCTTGGTCTCCGAACGCGGCATTGAGTGCAACCCTGTCAAGATCAAGGCCATCGAGAGGATGGAGATTCCCACCAAGCTGCGAGATGTGCAGAAGTTCACTGGCTGCTTAGCCTCCCTGAACCGTTTTATCAGCCGACTAGGAGAAAAGGCTCTCCCCCTGTACCGACTCATGAAGAAGTCCACTCACTTTGAGTGGAATGATCAAGCCGACCAAGCCTTCCATGAGTTGAAGAAAATGTTGACCACTCCGCCTGTCCTGGCCGCGCCGACTGAGAAGGAGCCCATGCTCCTCTACATCGCCGCGACAAGCCGAGTCGTCAGCACTGTTGTTGTGGTCCAGCGCCCGGAGGAAGGCCGAGCCCAGCTGGTCCAGAGGCCGGTCTACTATCTCAGCAAAGTACTGTCCATCTCAAAGCAAAACTACCCGCACTACCAGAAGATGTGCTATGGGGTGTACTTCGCTGCCAAGAAATTGAAGCCCTACTACCAAGAGCACCCCATCACGGTCGTGTGCACTGCCCCGCTCGCCGAGATCATAGGCAGCCGGGATGCATCCGGCCGGGTGGCCAAATGGGCCATTGCCTTGGCGCCCTACACGATTTTCTATCAACCCCGCACCGCCATCAAGTCGCAAGCATTGGCCGACTTCCTCGTCGATTGGGCCGAGACCCAGTACTTACCGCCGGCTCCCGACTCTACCCATTGGCGGATGCACTTTGACGGGTCCAAGATGCGCACCGGCTTGGGAGCCGGCATCGTCCTCACCTCTCCCAAAGGCGACAAGCTCAAGTACACGCTGCAGATCCACTTCGCCGCCTCCAACAACGTGGCCGAGTACGAGGCGCTCGTACATGGGCTCCGGCTAGCCAAAGAACTCGGCATACGCCGGATCCTGTGCTACGGCGACTCAGACTTGGTGGTCCAGCAATCATCTGGCGACTGGGACGCCAAGGACGCGAACATGGCGAGCTACC
>NC_057808.1:303890077-303914751 GCF_018294505.1 Triticum aestivum | reverse complement strand
AGGCGCAGCAGGGTGGGGGGAGGGGGCCGGCGGCGGCGGCGGAGCGGGGGGAACCCTAGGAGCGGAGCGGGGTCACGAGGTCCGACAGCTCGTTCTCTCCTTATTTAAATCGTCGTCCTTGTTTGCAAATTCACAGTGTACTTGTATTTATCATGCTCTAACACCTCAAACCCATCTCTTCCATTCCAGAGCACATGACAATTTCCAGATCTTGTTATATTCTGCTTCAGTTTTTTAAATATGTTTGGGCATATGATTCATGACCATTTCAAACACTTGGTAATGCATTCTTGTATCCTCACCATAATTTTGCATCTTATCCACTCCAGCATAGATATAATAGGTAGATATCTTGATTCCATGATCCAATTGTTGAATGACTCACACATATTATTGTCAACTGAATCACAGTAGCTTCCCAGCTTCATGTAAGCCCTACTCCAGTGAATTGGGTCTGTATTCATCATGTCCTTTGCTCCTTCAACTGTGAATTGAGCCAACCGTGCTCTGTTATAGTTGAACAGAGACCTGTTAGGAGCCTTTACACATCTCCAGAATCTCTTTTGCAAATCTTTGTCATTATGTTTTTTCTTCCAGTTGGAGTAAATGTGCCTTGCACACATCCTATGTTCTGCTTTTGGAAGAATATCCTCTATAGCCCCTATTAGTCCTTTCTGCTGGTCTGAGATGAACACCCACCCATCCCCTTGATTACTGATTTTGAGGTCTCTGTTTAACTTCTCAACAAACCAGAACCAGGACTCATATGTTTCTTTTTCGACTACAGCCCAAGCTACAGGGTACATCTGATTGTTGGCATCTCTTCCCAAAGCAACAAGTAGCTGACCAAAGCAAGCACCTTTAAAGAAACAACCATTTAGTCCTATAACCTTTCTGCGGCCAGCAAGAAATCCTTTTTTAATAGCACCAAAGCACATGTAAAACCTCTCAAAAACATGCTCATCATCCTTCACATCATCTGCCAGTTTGATAGCAACAGTGCTACCTGGGTTAGTTCTCAGCAATTCCAATTGGTAGTCAAAAACCAATTCCCTTTGTGCCTAGAGTAAGTTTCTCTTACATTTACTGACAACAAACCTGCATACATGTCAAATTGCTCATCACCTACACATATGTCAAACTGCTCATCACTACCAGATAGCATGGTTTGGTCTTGGTGCATTTCTTTATCACGGAGAAAGTGCTCCTGCTGAATTGGCATGTTCATTTCTTCAACAAAAACATCAGCATAACCACCATCTTTTATTCCAATGTCCATCCTCTTCACCGAATCATCATCCGACAGGAACATAAGACCATCACTGACTTTTTTCCTGGAAATAACCAATGTAATTTGTAGCTGTAAGTACCTCTGCAGTGACCTCTTTCCACTTGATGAATATCTTCTGCATAGTTACATAATTCTCTATAGGACAAATTATCCCTTGGAATGAACATCTCTGCCACCAATTCCCCAATGTAATCCAACTTTCCGTCCACTTGCTGAAATGATCCATAGTAATGAAACCTGACTAAGAAGTTGTCCAATGGATCGGGACCAGGAGAACCTACAAATTCAGACAGGAAGAATCGACATTCAGAAAACAAATAAAGTTGAATCTTTAGCTCTAACCATACAAAATCCAGGAAAGTATGTACAGGAAAAGGTAACATTCAGTCAAGCATGGCAGATCATTTACTCTGCATTGAAAGTATGTACCGTGCAACTTCAGTTCATTCAGGCAAAATATGTCCACTTTTCTCCTAAACCAAACAGGAAAAACATCTACAATAAATTCAGACAAATATGTGCACTGAAAGTTCATTCAGCCTCATTTACTCTGTAGGAGAAAGTGCAAGTTTTCCTACACCAAATTATCTTGAAAGGTCGCTCCTTTCCCTACCAATTCTCCTTGCATTCAAAGTTCAGTCAGCCCCACTTTTTTCTGAACTATCATAGGAACAGGGCAACCACCCACAACAAATTCTCCAATTTACTCTGTAGGAGAAACAGGGCATAAGATAGAGAGAGAGATATATGGCCATCGGTTCCAGAGATATGGTCACTTTTTTCTGAACTAACATAGGACGCAGTTGACAAAACAGGGAATCAATCAAAAAGCCACATCTACCCCTAAAATCATAGCACTAAAGCGCTCAATTCCCGTCATATGAACCCATGCCTCTACAGCACACGCGATTCCACCGGCGCTCGCGATTCCGTCGGCGAACAACACCTGAACCCAAATAGAGGAGCAGCAAAGATGGAGGGAGAAGCACCTGGACACATGGTTTGGTTCCGCCCGCTACGGATGAGCGACAGATGAGGGAGGCGACGGCGGACGGCGCATGCGATTGCCAAGCCCTAGCGAACGAAAGAGGGGAGGCGATTCTTCTAGAGGCAGAGCTCTGACGAAGAAAAAGGGAAGGAGACGATAGAAAAAGGAAGAAACGAGACAGCCATCTGACTAATGGGACCCACACTGGCCTACTCAGCGTTCTCTGCCCAGTCAGCGCCTAATCAGAATCATGGGCACACATAAACCGCTCCAGATTACATATAAACCGCTCAAGGGGGTTATTAACCCGGTTTGAGTAATTTCAGGGGTTTGAGTTCAGGGGGTATGTATCCCAAAGAGTGGATTTGAGGGTGATTTGTATACTTCTTTCAAATACATATATATGCGAGGCCCGGCCCAGCCCAGACCATCACATTCTTACCGAGGCCCAGCCGCTGTTCTCCGGACCTGTGCCCCCCTGTACCTCACTGCCGGAAGCAGAAGCAGCAGCGCAGCCAGCAGCAAAAGAATCGCGAGGAGATGGCGGCGGCGACGGCGACGGTGCAGGCGCAGCCAGGACTCGACGCGCGCGAGTGGGACGAGGCGGCGTACCGGCGGGGCATCCTGCGGGAGCGCGACCTCTCCTGCCGCACCCTCTTCCGCGCCGTCTTCTACGACCAGCGCGACGAACCCGACCCGGACGTCCTCCTCGCCGCCGCCTCCAGCGACGGCTCCCTCGCGTCCTTCTCGCTGTCCTCCTGCATCGCCTCCTCCGCCTCCGCCCACGCCGCCCCCCAGGTTTCGCCTCCCCCCTCCCTCCCCCTTCTTCCCCCCATCCCTGCTCTATTCCGTGTTTGATACAAACGCCCCGTTCCCCTTGATTTGATTCAGCCGGCCGCCGCCGCGCTGGTCGACCCCGTCTGCATCGTCCAAGCGCATAGCGGCCCCGTCTACGACGCCAAGTTCTACAACGATCCGATTCAGCCGCTGCTCTTCAGGTAAATGCTTCTTCTTTCTGACCAATTTCTTCCTGTTGGTGCCGTGGGATTGGCGGCCAAGAGTGTTCTCAAGAAGGAAAATTTACAACGTGATCCGTTGCTTGTGACAGCTGCGGGGATGACGGCCACATTCGGGGTTGGAGATGGCACGAGATGCAGAGCTGCCTTCTGCCACTCTCTCTGCAAGGTAATGTACTCGTGGCTTGGTTTGCTAGATTAGTTGGAACTGTGCTTATCCACCTGTTCTTACATACATGTACTTTCAGTAAGAAGAAAAAGCTACTTTTTTTCACTAGCAAAGATGTCAATCTTGCGCATTCAGCTTCTTGTGCATAGTCTCAGTCTCATCTTATATGGTTGATTTACAGCAGTTGAATAAAGAAGTATAGCCTTACTATTTTAGAGCATGAATGAAATCTAAATCAACAATTGTAAAAGTGCGTGATATTTGTGCTCACTTCTATGAAACTGAAAATGCTTTTCAGATGCTTTATGTCAATATTATCCCTGTGGCCTGCGTTGATGATAAAGTTGATATTTGTCAATGAGTTGAGTCAAATATATTACTACGAGTGCAGAGTGAAACAAATCATCTGTCTAGCTAAGCTACCTAAAAAATAATGGTTATTTATTACGTAATAGGTAGAGCACTTATTTTGATCTTTCTCATGATATTTTACCATTGCATTTTTTCCCAGGGGATCATGTTGAACCAATACTTGACTTGGTTAACCCTCAGCATGAGTAAGACTCCATACTAAACAATTGGACATGCAGATCTGACAGTTCTTTGTTCCTGAGGAATACACCAGTTCTCTCGCCCTCCATTTTCTCATATATGTTTCTGTCAATTTATAGAGGCCCTTGGGGTGCACGGTCTCCAATACCAGAAAATAATGCCATTGCAATTAGCAAACAGGTTAGTTCTTTAGATTTGCATATTTTCACACTGTTTGAAGAAAGCAAGCAGCACAACAGCCTCTTATGTGCAGTCTGTCCTCATTCTTCTCGTAGAATGCTTGATTTCTTATTTGGTTATGATGGATATTGATTTTCTCCACTATGCTTCTTTCAAACAGGATGGATCTCTTTTCGCAGCAGCGGGTGATGCATGTGCTTATTGCTGGGATGTGGTATGTATTTACTTGAGGTAAAAATATGATATATAGAAGTCCTGAATTAATTGAAATGAAATATGCTTTTGCCTAAGAACCATTTGAGTCACAAGCTTCCATATCCATAGTATTAGTGTTCTATGTGACTGCTTGAGGTGTCTGACAATAATTTCGATCATGTCTGCTTGTCTCAGGAAAGTGGCAAGTGTAAAATGACCTTTAAGGGGCATACTGACTATTTGCATAGTATCGCAGTTCGTGAGGCAAACCACCAGGTTAGCTCATTATTTTAGTACTGTAACATTTTCTTATGAAAACCTGCTAGATTTTGCCATAGCTATTAATGGACAAACTTGTGCTTTTTTTAGGTGGTAACTGGATCAGAAGATGGGACAGCCCGCATCTGGGGTGAGCAATCCTCTCAATTCAAGAAAGTTTCTGTATTTCGTTTTTGTTTAAATATGGTTTATCTGTGCTCTTCCAGTTCCTAGTGGTATTGACAGCAATATCTGCCTTTCTAGTTCGTTCAAAGAAAAAACGCGCAACGCGCTATAGCAATCTCTGCTCCTATTAGTTTTACTTCTCTGGCCACAAGACTTATGCTACATGCTAACAAATTTATCATATAAGTTCAACTTTGGCAAGCTTTTATTCTGTTATCATGCTTATTCATGCTCTTTGTGGACACTCTAGATTGCAGAAGTGGGAAGTGTACGCAGACGATACGTCCAGTACAGAACAAGAAAACTGAGGGCTCGTGGGTCGGTTGCATTGCCATTGATGCGAGTGAAAGTTGGCTGGTATTGGGCACATCTAGCTCATATAGATACTAAGTGTTTGTTAGTTTTAGCCAAGTTTTTTGCTGTATGTTATGTATCTTACTTTGTTTTGGGTTGTACTATTCCCAGGCTTGTGGTACTTCTAGTGGTATATCAGTTTGGAGTCTTCTTTCAAATGAGTGCATCTTTAACGCAGATTGTGGTGCTCCTGTTCAAGATTTGTTGTTTGACAAAAATCAAGTAAGTGCTGATCTGTAGATGTTCATTTGTTTCCTCCCTGCCCAAGTAAGACCTTTAGTTAGCTGGTTAGGTTGGAATAAAACTTGAAAATAGAACAGTTTTTATAATGCTCATAACTATGAGTTTTATAGAAGAACACTTCTTCCTTTTTTCACCGATTCAAAATATAAATAGGACAGTAACTAAAACCCATAACTTAACCGAGAACACGTTTAGTAAAATTGGTCAATGGACCTTCCTTTTTGTTCAATAAATTGGTCAATGATTCAGTGTAACTCATGATTCAGATGGCCACTAAACTGGTCCAGTAAACTGGTAAGGTTGCTCAATGCTCATTGTTAGAAATAGCTACTATTTAGTTTGAAGATGGATAAGAAACATCCACTATAGTAATGCCTCGTAAACTGGTAAGGTTATCAGTGCTCATTAATAGAAATAGCTCATCACTAATTTGTAGATAGGCAGGAAATGATCAGTATATGGTGAACTTCCAATGTTACTCAATGCCCATCATTAGAAGCGGCTCGTCATTGGCTTAAAGGTGGACAGGCAATAATATTAGAGACATATGCCTGCCTTTACTGAGTTTAGCAAGCACTATGGCTATAACAAACTAGACACCCACATATCCAATTACTTCAATCATTTCCATGCATCTGATATGGTTAAGGTGAACAACAATTCCCACTGGTGTATGTTTTATCACAGAAGACTGTTCGAATTTATCACTAAAGACACCACCAAGCATTTGAGATTTGGTTGATTACCAGACTATTTATGTGAAAAAGGGAGATGAGTAATATAAACAACAAAGTGGCATGCATGATTTATCTCAACTCTTTTGCTTCCAATAGCATGCTAACCGTTTCCGCATTTTTTTCCTGTTCATACCACATCCATTCAGATTTTAGCGGTCGGCGCTGAACCTGCTCTCTCCCGTTTCACGATCAACGGGGTTGTTGTTTCGCAAATAAAGTGCGCTCCTCCATCGGCATTTTCTGTCTCCATGCATTCGTCCGGGGTATGTATCCATGTCCCTTTTAGTCGAGACCACTTCTTGGATCTGCGTCATCTTCCAATATCTGGGGCTGGAAATTCTGTTCTCACTTGCTTGCTACCCATGCCGTTACAGATGGCAGCTGTTGCTGGGCATGGGGGTCTGGTGGATGTCATCTCTGGATTTGGGAGCCATCTCTGCGCGTTTCGCTGCCGTGGCCTGGATAGGTAATCAGTTACCGAGTGCTGATGAAGCGTTACTGCGCAATTTCCGTTTGCCACTCCCACATTAGTCAGTGGAGTGCGAAACTGTATTTCTTTTTCCCCTCACTGTTGTAATACGAGTATCAGTTCACTTCAGTCTGTGGAATGATTCCCTGACAAGGATAGATTCTTTGTAAATGTCCTTGTTCAAAGATATTCTGTTGGAGGTTTCGATACAATCCGTCTCAATCTGTTTCACATATGTTAATTTTTGGAGGTAGCTAGAAAGAAAGAGCTACTCCTGCAACTCTTACTGCTCGATAAATTTGGTTTCTGAGATTAAAATAGCTCTAGGTAACTTCAAATTATCATCAACAACAACAACAAAAAGATGAAATTGCCACCAAATTGTGTGCTCAGTTAGTCAACACCAAGCTGAGTAATACAACTTCTCTTACATACATTAAACAAAGAACCAAGTTATAGGCTTACAGCCCAGGTTTACATGTAGTTGCTACCAACCAGCGACTAATACAACTCCTCTTACATCAAGAATACAACAAAGTTACATATGCTTGCAGTACACATTGTCTAAACAGACATACTTACAGTACAGGCTTACACACCGTTCAAGTCGACTGATTTTGGAGTTCCACCACCACTCAGGCACACTATTTACACCTTCAACCCATCACCCATGGAACCAACAGGTGTGCCAGAAATACCCATCTCTGGCAAATATGTACACTAAAACCCTTCCTATATATACACAAAGGCGTGGCGTGGACCGTGGAGAGATATCACCAGCAAGGCTTCCAAATACAAGTGGTTCTAAGAATTCCATCATTTCATCCTCCTACTCCACAAAGCAGATATCAGGAGCTTTACCTACCACCTATTCGTCGAACTGCACGCTAGGTAGAAGAACTTACAACCTGGGCAGCAGCCACCCAAAGGTCCAGCCAAGGAGCAATCCTGCACCAACGATGCCTACGCCAACTGCAAACATGATGGCCTTGCAGAAGCCACCTTCCTTGTTCTGCCTCCTGCCTTTCTTCTTTGCCCTGCCTTTTCGCTCCCCTTCTGGGTCCACCTTCTCCTCCTTCATCACCGTCCAGGGAAGCTCCGGGAACATGGCTGCTATCTGATGCTCTTTCAACCTGAGCTGGAGGCATATGTTCTCCAGCTGCAGCATTTTCAGCCACTGCTTACACGCAAAGAGGTGCGAGGCCTGACGAAACAATAGCTTGACGACATGGTCTTTCTCATCATGAGCATTCTTGGCAGCCACCTCGGCTTCCCTAGCCCGTGTCTGCGAATGGCGAAGAGCGTCCAGTAGCTGGGCCCTCTCGGCGTCTTTCTGATTCTGATATGTGGGCTTGCTGCCTGGTGTGTGATCACCACTACTATATGAATCCTGCGTGCCCCTGCATTTCAAATGTAATGTAATGATATAAATAAATGCACAGAAATCTGGAAGAAGCTTGGATGAAAGGAAAGGGCACCTCAGGCATTTCCAGGAATAACATAATAACAATATACAAAAGAGGCATAAAATGGACATCAGTGGACATGATGCCAAATTACATTAAACTTAAATTCAGTCAACTTTTACCCGGGCGCATTTAACTTTTATCCATAATAAGTTTTTTGTTCTTGTCGCAAAATTACCGAAAACAAGTTTAACTGGCTTGCAATTTTGATTATGACAACGCACAAAGGACTGACAGAGATTCACTGCATATATACAGACTGGAGCAAAATTAACAGCCTGTTCCTTTAATTTCAGCCTAACTAGGGTTGGGTGTAATATGTAGATAATGGAGCTATAAAAGATTCCTTGTAGTGAAAAACTACATAATAAAAGAAAAGAAAGTACATATGGCGGGCAAATCTACAAAGGAGGACACCTAGTTGTAGTTTTGATGGTTATGAAACAAGACAAATGAAACCACACATACCCATGCGCATCATTTTTGTGAGACTGTTGCCAGCCTCCACCGTCAGATGAATTCATCTCATTGGTGCTTGAGAGGCTATAGCTGCACATCATAGTGTCGTGTAGTTGAGGCTGCGACTCTTTACCAGAAGAAGATGATGATTTCCCACAGCCATCCTTGCTTTCATGGCCGTTCAATTTTGCCCCATGAATACGCACTATCTGAGTGGGTTTTGGCAGATCGTTGTTCTCAATGTGCTGCATTGCTCTTTCTGCAACAAGCGAAGCCAATCCTTCCTCGTCAGCTACTTGCCACCAGGGCTGAGACTTCCTGTCTTGTTCCCAAGGTGGATCCATCTCATAGCATGCCTTCTTTGGTTTCTTCGGAAACAAAGGGTCAAAAGTATTGAAGTCCATAACCTCTTTATCCTCGTGAAGGAAGTTATTGGAATTTCCTCTGCACTTGAGACTCGTTTGAGGGCACCCTTCGCAAGGTGCTTCAGATGTTTGCTTCATAAAAGCTGTTGAGACCATCCATGGCGGCTCAGAAGGGCACTCGCTCTTCTTCGTGTTGATGTCGTCAAGCGTAGAGACGGGCGAGAAACTGTCCACTTTCTTCACATTGGCTTCTCCGCCCATGTAATTCAGATGGTCACCAGAAAGCACCTTGTGGCACCCGAAATTGGGCTGCAGCTGAAGAAACCACGCATCTATCGGCTGATTGGAGTTCATCGGGTTCCAGTTCAGATGCATGAAGTTTGGGATGTGGCAGTCTCGCGGACTGGTGGGGTTCCCGCTGTTTGCTTCATGCTGTTGCATCGACGGTGGACAGCAGGCCAGTTTCGGAGCCCTCTTTGCATCCTCCTGAAATAGGCAGCGGTTGGCGGCCCGTTGCCAAGCAGCTCTCGCTTCTGCCGCCGCCATCAGTCTCGCATGTCAAGGATCTGACCATCAGAAAGTTGACCATCAGCATTAGCTCATAGTACTTGTTTCGAAGTGAAAACAGTATCAGCAAAACGTTCTCTCTATATATAAGAGATGAGAGCCACAACGTAACATGCATAATAATTCACAAGCATTCCCAAAATTATTGGACAAACCATTCACAAACGTCCATGATTAATTTACTTGGTGTCAGGAACAATTTAGATGCCAGATATAGGACAGTGCCACTGCTACGGTGCAGTATATGATAGCACTATCTATGTCGCTTCCCCAAAGCAAGCAAGCAAGCAAGCAACGTTGAAGCACAGAAATGTCCACCCATGGGCCATGGCCAAGAAGAAGGCAACCATTACTACTGATTCCAGCGGGAGTGCAACTTTGGAAGGGAAGCAGTAGTAAAAGATTACGCGAGTACCGCCGACAGACCCCCCGACCCCTACCGAGTGAGGGGACTAATCATGGCGGCTGGATCTGGCCCGGGGAACTGCCCGGACTCCTATCTTGTTTAATTCCAAGAAAACTCGGCTCCATGAAATAATCGCATGACATGGACAATCATTGACGACATCCCAAGAAAATTTTCAGGCGAAGGTGCTTGACCTGGATCGGCGGCAAGAAGCGGAGGTGGGATGAGCGAGCCCCACCCACGTGAAGTAGATTCGAGCCAGGCGCTTGGAAACTTGAGCGGCGAGGAGGGGAGACGCCGATCCCCAGCTAGCAAGGTGAAGTAGCTGGATCAACAAGTGAACGTGCCCCTAATAAATGGAGAAGGGGGAAACCGGGGAGCGGAGACTGCGGGCAGGGGATCGGGAGGTCTCTTGCGTTGCTTGTCTGCCCCCTCTGGAGAATGACGTGAAAGCAAAGCAAAGGGGAACAATCAGACGCAAAGATAGATATTTTAGTTACTTGTAAATAAAATTGAAAAGAAAATTTTCTCGTCATTTTTGTTAGGCGCGCAAGCGCAAGCGCCTCTTCTTACCTTGGCTGGCTGGCCGGCTGACAGCGCCGCGCCGTGCTTCGCTGGATTTCCGCTGCTGGTCTGTTCGTTCTCTCCGTTCGTCTTTGACTACGATTTTATTCCGGTTTTCCGTTTCTGGGGGCGAGCGAAGGGGGAATGGGACTGGGAGGATCCGTGCCTTCTCGATCTCGATGGGAATCTGTGGAATCCTATCCATAGGTTTCTCTCTCCTCGTCTCTTTTGTTTTATTTTCTAACTTATATTATTATAATTTGCTGCTGTTTTCTGCTTGGAGTGGTGTAAGGGGTGGGGTAGCCAGGGGGCGGTGTGTGTGGGGACGTGTGTGCCCCGCTGATGCCGCCACATCACCTTCCACTTGAGCCGGGTGTGTGACTCACTCCACCTCCCAAAAACAATACACTAAATAAGTACTTCCTCCGTAAATTAATATAAAAGCGTTTAGATCATTATTTACATGTATGTGTGTATTCGAGCAGTTAAAGTAGACCTCTTTAACATTCTACTATTAAAAAAAAACCTCTGCGGATGTCCTTAGGTTCAAAGGAATTTCACATAAATAAATTGGGACCAAGCACCCGAAATAGAGATTCATGTCAGTCACTTACGATTTAGGCCATCAGATCAATATCCAACGGTTAGAAACGTGCTGTCACTGTTTATCTTCTTCCTCCCGCAACCCCCAGCCTACCCTGCCCCATTCACCTGCCTCCACCCTCCGCGGCCGGCGGGCGCTACCGCATACCACCTCGCCGCCCCGCCCTCCCTTCAACCTTCCCCCATCGTCGCTGCTTGCCGCCACCTCGGCCATCCCTCTAAGCCCCGCCGCACAACTCCGGCGATCCCATGCACACCCACCCCCTAAGATAGATAATGAGAAAATGACTCACCCTAAGATAGATAATGGGGCAATTGCTTCTCCGGCGAGTTCTCTTCTTCTCCGGTGGGGTTGGAAGGAAGGAAGAGGTGACCGGCGCCTGGAAAAATTTCAGGTATCTGATAAATAGCAAAACCAAAATAAATTTTATCCCAAGTTTTTGTCTGTGCAGATTGTTTGGTCCACTTTACTTTTGTTGCAGTGCATCAAACACTATTTGCTGCTAATTCTGTAGTTTTCTAGTCATATGCTAGAATTTAAGAATACGTGACATTTTGAATTTTTTTATTCTTCCTATTCTTATTTTATTTTCTTACTATGTCTTTGATACCTTGTGAATCAAACAAGCCCGTATGGATTTTCTGTTGTTGAAACCAGTACCGACAACATTGATTTCCACAAAATCGCCGACAATGTAAAAGAACTAAGCAAAGTCTCCACAAGATTTCCATTCTATAAACAGCATCCATGGCTTTTCACTGCGAACACATGTTCTAGTCTCTATGATTTTATAAACAAAAGGCCATGCTATATGCGGCAAGCTATAAAAAAACCAACATATCAAAACAAAAGGCCATGCTATATATACTGCAAAAGACGAGAGTAAAACTGCAGAGTGCGCAATCATGGCCACCCACACGTAAGGTCGTCCTTCTCCCCGCTCAACGCGCTTAATTTCCTGAGAAAAACTGCTGCTTTTGCCCGATCTCTCGCCAACAATCAAGAGATTTGATCGTTTCGTGACACAGCCCGCCCAAGCCATGCACGGCACCCTGCATACAATGCAAAGCAAAGCTCAGCAAGCAAGCAAAGGAAACCACAGGAGTCAGCAGTTTCTGCACAGATATTTTCGTTTCCGAAGCCGTCCGAGCGTACATCTCGAATGGACTGTACAGAGCAATCTTTGGCTTGCCACAGGCTGTGCGTTTTCCTGTTACGTGCAAGGCTTTTAGAGAACGTGCAAAAGCTGTGCACAGCTTCCCGTCCAGCAGCAGAGAAGCGAACAAGTGTACACGGGTTAGGCCTCGGAAGTTGCCTCGTATGTATTGGGCTGTGAGCTGCAGCCTGCATGCTCTCTATTGGGCATGTAGCAGCCGGTGGTTTTACCTAACCAACAGTACATAGATAGATCCAGCAGCTGTTGGTCCACGACTGGGACGTAGGCGCGTGAATCCAATTCACCACCACGTGCTGCAGTGACCAGCTGCCGGCGAGATGAAAGGGGCGGCAGAAACTTCTACTGTGCTGCTGTGAAAGGCGTGGGTTTTCGTTACGTATGTCAGTATGATTCTACCAAGTCATGGATGGTCGATGGTGACCGGTTCATGTCTTCACAGAAGCTGCGTTTCCTTGGCTATATGTCCCATATGCCTATCAGAACTGAAGTTTGCCACGGAAGATATTTCAAGATTTTTTTACTTTCATCCTGATTTGTGGCTTCAAAACGCGGCATGTCAAACATGCCCAAAATACGAGTTTTGTGCAAGTAAAGCATGCGCTTCGAGATCGGTCAAGTTCAGACATGCTTCACTATGTGCAATATGCGAAGCAAATATCCCAGATTATGTTATCTAATGTGACTAGCAAGTTGTCCCTAAGTTATTATAAATAATAAAATCATATAGTATCTGGCTCTATCAATAAGGAGGAGCAGGGTCAGGGGCGGCATACAAATTGCTGACGAAGATAGGAGAGAGGTAGACATCTTTGTAGGAGTAAAGATTATGCAGTACGAGTACAAAATAGAGCTGTACCTTCCACTTCCATTAGAAGCCAAGATCAAAAGAAGGGCAGTCATCTATCAAATCCTGGATCGTGGGATCTCTACATGTACGAGAAGGGCCACTGTCATATTTGGGGTCCTCTGCTGTGTTATTTGCGCCGAGCTGCAGACGCACAATGGCACACGTCAAACGACTAACATAACATAGTATGTGCAAGAATTTTTTTATGACGTAACACTAAAATTAGAACTTCCATAGCCTGATCTGATGATAATGAAACTGCAGCTGTGGGCGCACAATATTTTGACAGTAAGCTGAAGCAGTAACTTCCTCAAATTCAGTGTTAAAACTTTCCTCCTCAGGCTTGTTCGGTTAATCCCTCCCACAAGGGGATTGGAGGGGATTGAGGTGGATTTTGACTTGTAGGGGATTTAATCCCTCTCAATCCCCTCCAAACCCCTTCAAATCTGAAGGAACCGAACAAGGCCTCAGGGAAAATTTCGACAGCATAGGGTGCAAACCTGATCTGCAGTTCCACTTTTGTCTTCTCGCAAGTTTGGCATGCTAGTGACATTCGAAATTGGCGCAGAACCTGTCAAGTACAGACCAGTATGGCAGCATTTGTCGTTTAGTCTCGGTGGCACTGGCACGGACACTTTGTAAGATGTATAAGCTGGTCTCGGTGCAAGTAAATTCACTGAAGCAAACTTACCTGTACCATTACAGTTTACAGTGTTAAGATTGCCTGACGATACTAGTTTCTGCTCGTTTGCATTGCACATCTCAGATCCTGGGAGATCTATCAATTCCAAGTCCGAAGCATCAAAAGCTGGTGGTTTCCTACAGAAGCATCATTAGTGTCAATATTCACTTGTTATTCTATTTGTCATGCTGGAGCTTCACTGTAAAGCAATATTGTAGGATTTAAACATGAAACAAAGCATTAACATCTTACATGATGGCCTGATGATTGTAACTTCGATACGCATTCCCTGATAATTCATTCCTATTATGAGTGATTACTGAGTTCTTTGCCTGTGCAGTATCCAGCTTCAAGCAAGATTGCACAGATGTACGAAGCTGGGTAGCGAAGTGAGACAATCCAGCTGGGGGCTTCATGATAGATAGTATTTGGGAAGCTATAGATCAAAATGATGTTATTGTTATTAATATAAAAACACATGAATATACATGAATTGGAGTACTTGTGCAAACACATCAATAAACATGAATTGGAGTAGTTGTGCAAGCCATCCAAGTTGATACCACAAGGATCAAGCAGGCACCTTGCGAAACAATATTTCCTTCAGAATGAGCATCTTACTTTGCAATAACTAGTGCAGCACTGTGGGGACTCTTTAAGTACTTGTTTCTAAATTATGACGTTCGGAACTTTGATTGTCAATTAGTCTTCTGGTAATAAGCAAGAACAAGTTGAGGAAAATGTGCATAACTGAAGAATAGACCACGGCTGTTTCAAATTTTAATGCTTGTAATGTTTACAGAATCATGTATCTAGATTTACTATTTACCTATCAAGCGAATTAAAGGAAATAAGGAAGAACCATTTTCCATACATCACGACTCTGCAACAGTTGCTTCACAGTGCTATGTAACTGAACACTTCACGAGTTCACGGTGCAAGCAATCAAACATCCTGAACTGCTAATTGACACCTATATCAAACTAATTTGGAGTTGGTACATTTTTGTGTTACTCGAACCCGCCTTAGCTGAGCATTAGTCTCGAATAAAAAACCCTACTTGTTCACCATTAACTTTGGCGTTACATGTTATGTACGGAATATTACACAATGCCAGCTGTAATCTGTTTCATAAATGGTAACCAGTTACTGTTTTGCATGTTAATATGTTCACTCTTTGTATAACAACTGATCGGATTGTCATATTTGAGGTGTGTATCCATGATTCTTGGCTAGTCCAAGGAATAGCAGTAAATTGCCTCTCAAAAGTCCACTGTCCTTGTGGCATTCACCACAGGTGCATAACAAACTAACCTATTTTTCTTCCTATTTGTCTTGTCTGGAAGGAACTATGCAAAGATATTTAAGCTAGCAGTTCAGTAAAGGTGTACAAACCAGTCCGTAAAGAATCATCAGCGTTGCCAAATGTTAATTTTCCAACCTCTCTCCCGACAAAACTAGTGGGACACACTGATTTCCCATCCCGAAGACCTGCAAATTGTGGAGAAACATGGTTATTTTTGCATTCAAACACCAGCCAGTAGTAGAGCTAGGATGAAAGTATGAGCATCAAGTCCAAGTACCACAAAATTTTAGTGGATCATCCATTCTATTAAGAATTGATTTGTCAACTTCTGGCCGGTTATAGCTGGTAGAAAATCCTGACTTACCCCTATGGATATCTGCAAAATCTGGAATCCATCAGCAGTCTCACTCTCACTACATAAAAGTGTACAAGAAGCTGCAGAAATAGTAATGGTGCGTAAAATTAATCCCAAGTACCATCAAATTTATGCGGATCATCCATGCCACCAAATGTTGATTTTCCCAGGTCATTAAATGTTGATTTGCCAACTTCTGGCCGGTTATAACTGGTAGAAAATCCTGATGTACCCCTCTGGGTGTCTGCAAAATCTGGAAACCACCAGCAGTCTCACTCTCACTACATAAAAGTATACAAGAAGCTGCAGAAATAGTAACAGTGCGTAAAATTAATCCCAAGTACCATCAAATTTATGTGGATCATCCATGCCACCAAATGCTGATTTTCCCAGGTCATTAAATGTTGATTTGCTGGTAGAAAATTCTGATGTGCCCCTCTGGTTATCTGCAAAATCTGGAAACCACCAGCAGTCTCAGTGTCTCACTACATAAAAGTATATAATCAACTGCATAAGTATTAGAAATAGTGTGTAAAATTAAGCCCAGGTACCATTGAATTTATGTTGATTATCGATGTCACTAGATGTTGACCCCAGGTCTGTTCTTCTGTAACCAACCGTGCAATCTGGTTTACCCCTCTGAAGATCTGTAAATACTGGAAACAAACAGCGGCTTTACTACATTAAGATATACATGCAGCAGAAAATAGAACAAACTGATTATTAAGTTAAGCTCAGCTACCATGATAGTTAAGTGGATCGCCCACGTTACTACATGCTGATTTTCCGACCTGTGGCTTGTTAGAGTCGGTAGTGCTTCTTGTTTTAGTCTTCCGATGATCTGCTAATTGTGGAGACAGATGAATGATTGCAAATAGAATATGTGGTAAGCAGGAAGACACATCCAATGTTCGTGTAACCTTGTGATCACATACCATGGAGCCTGAATGGACTAACAAACTTTGGAGATTTACTTTTGTCATCCTTTTCACGCGTATTCTCTCCATTCTTAGGCACTGTGTGACTTGAAGCCTCCCCAGCAGCATGTGTATGTTCTACATCTGCATACAAATTAGCAAACTAATAAGAAATCTCACATGTCACAGAACAAAAAAAGTATGTTTCTATAAGTAGAACTCACCTATTTGCAGATGCAGAATTATAAGTGGAAAACTGTATACAAAAATGACTGTCCTTAAGCATGAACGAAACTAACCTTTCATTTTATTTCTGAGCTCAGTGACTTCGATAATATAATTAGGAAACTGACATCTCTTTCCACATTCAATAGATTCACCTGAATTGAAATATCTGGTGCCAAGCACTCCACCTTCTTCATCCAGTAAAAGAATCTGAAAATACAGTTAATACAGCTAAAAACACCTTTGTACAGTCATCACAGCATTTGATTTGATATAATCCAACAGCATCTCCTCTGTTAAAGCTATCATAAAACACCAACCTCAAATTAGCATGTCCATTAAGAACTGAGCGTTAGTTGCTAACCTGCTTTACATTTGGACCAGCTTGGACAAGCCTTATAACGCCATCATGAAACTTCTTTGCCTTTTGAATTAGTTGGGCGGTGTATAAGACACTCCATTCCACTTCTACAAAAGGATGCACATTCCATATAAGCCTCAATATATAATAAAAATAATACATTACATGTTCAAAGCACAAGCATCGTTTATACGGGAGGCTACAAATTAACCTTTGAAACTTGAGTCTGCCGAACCCATAAGGCTCCCTGTGCTGCCAGCAGCTGCAACTTCACTCTTTCCAAGCTCTGGCTTGTTAGAACCAGAAGTGGCTTCTGATTTACTCTTGTCAAAACCTACAAAATTGCTGAGACAAATGAGGTTCTCACTGTGATATGCTGGAAGGATGTGTAACTTCAAGTCCACCTACAATGGAACTTCTGTGGACTGATGAATTTCAGGGAACTTGTTGTTCCAATTCCCATTTTGCTATTCGCATTCTCCACTCCCTTTGGTCTTGTCTGCATCATGTGTTCTTCTGAAGATTTAGGATCTCCACCTTCATATTTATCAATGCAGAAACACATCCTTTCAGTGACAGCAAAGAAAACGTTCTCTAGGATTTTTCTATAACTCGCAACAAGTCAGAAAGTCTCAGCAGGCACACGCGCATATTCGTAACAGAAGTCTATCTATACTAGATGTACGAAACCAACCTTTGTTTAGATTTGTGGCCTTGCCGATCTCAATCAGATAGCCAGGAAAACTGCATTTCTTGCCGCTTTCCACACACTCCCCTGACTTGAGGTGCCTGGTCCCCAGTACTTGGCCCTCTTCATCCAGCAAAACGATCTGAAACATTTTAATTCACACGATGATTCATGACATTTTATCACCCGAAATAAACTGATCACATGCCAATCAGCCTATGGTTACTAATTAGCATCTCCGACCTTCGATATACAAATGGAAAACACTTATCAGAGATGTGCATTGCATCCTACCTGCTTGGAATACAACCCAGATTGAACGAGCTTCAGGAAACCGTCGTGATACCTCTTAGCCTTCTGCGAAACCTGGGTGGTGTACATCGCGCTCCACTCTGCAAACAAAAGCGCACCCTACTTGTTCAGCCCTCGGGGTAGAGCCAGCTTGTTCAGCCTCCGCAGGACATACGTAGAACAGGTGGCGCGCAAACCTTGGGACGTCGAACCGGCGGACCTGGCGCAGCCGGAGCCCGTGGCTTCGGTCTTGCCGGCGCCGCTCTTGGGAGGTTTCACGAACGCGCGGGGAGCGCAGGTGTTGGCCGCGCTCTGACGCGCCCTGGCGCCGCCGCGGTGGGCGGCTCTGGGAGCGGCGGGCTCGGAGGGCCTTCCGGGGCGGGCGGTGGTGGGGACGCGCTGGGCCTCGCCGACGTCGACGAGGTGGCACGGGAACTCGACGGAGGCGCCCTCGGACACGGACTCGCCGGCGCGGAGGGACCTGGCGTCGATGGTGACACCGGCGTCGTCGAGGAGGACGAGGCGGCGGGAGTCCGGGCGGAGGAGGAGGACCCCGTCGTGGTAGGCCTTGCGCTTCTGCCTCACCTGCGTGGTGTACGTCGCCGCCCACCGCCGCGGCTCCGGGTCCATGGCGGAGTGGGGGATTGGTGAAATTCGATGGGAATTCAAAATTCGAGAAGGGGAGAAGAGAAGAGGGAACTCCCTCACAAAGCGAGCGAAGCAGCGGGGCGCTGAAATGGTAAAGGCGTAAAGCACTAAAGCCCAGCCCTGCCGAAGACGTATTCTGTGCCAAACAGACGGATCACACGGCCATTGTTCAGGATACTTTTTGGGAAATGATTGGGATCACCCGACGAAGCACAACACGTGCATTCGCCATCTCCGTAGCTGTTGGATTAGATTTTAATAAGATGGCTAGAGTAAACCTATTACCTAGGCTAGTTTTTGCAACTAAGCGGTTGTTGCGATTTCTCCCACCATAACAACTGATGTGTTGCGGGATCCGAATCTGGACCCCCCTCCAGAGCAGCCACCACCCGTGCTCCTCCAAAGCACCCCCGATGCGGGATCCGAATCTGGACCCCCCTCCAGAGCAGCCACTACCCGTGCTCCTCCAAAGCACCTCCGATGCGCCACCGCTGACGCCGGCGAGCACCTCCGTCGCGCCACGCCGAGCACCCCCGTTGTGCCACCGTTGACGCCGGCGAGCACGCGCTCTGCCGTCGCGGGCGTCGACCGCCTCCACCACCATCAACCCTATCTCCTCCTCCCTCTTCTCTCCTTCGTCCAGCCGCATCGTCGCGAGCACCCTTGTTGTGCCACCACTGGTGCCGGCGAGCACATGCTCCGCCGTCGCCGTCGTCGGCCGCCTCCACCACCACTCACCCTCTCTCCTCCTCCCTCTTCTCGATCGACAGGGCCCGTCCACTTATGCAACATCACTGCTGTTGCAAAAAATAAATGTGCAAAAAAGACCGTTGTTGCAAAAAAAATTGCAACAAGACCTATGTTGCAAAAGAAAAATATGCAACAAAACCTGTGTTGCAAAAAAATTCTGCAACACAATCTCTGTTGCGCAAAAATTCTACAACACAATCTCTGTTACAAATGTTTCTGCAACAAGGTCTTTGTTGCAAAGTAGAGAAAAGAAGTTCACCCCGCTAGATCTGTGTCACATCCAACGGCTCGCGAGGCGGCGGATCTTTTAAAAGGATCCGCCGACCGACGCGTAGCAGACCCGTACTTTTTCCGTAGAACACGCCTTTCTTCTCTTTCTTTTTTTGTGAAATCCCTTTTTCAGTAGAACACGCCTTTCTTCTCTTTCTTTTTTTGTGAAATCCCTTTTTCAGTAGAACACGCCTTTCTTCTCTTTCTTTTTTTGCGAAATCCCGCATGAGTAGAACGCGCCTTTCAAACGCGAGAAACGTAAAGCCTTGTAGTACATTGATTTGATGTCAAATCATGTTTTCCGGAGGATTTTATTGATTCAAAAAAGAAAAGAAAAAACGCATGGGATTTTTGAATTGTCGTTTTGTACAATCCGTAGATACGTTTTCCTTGACGATTTATTTGCACTACATTTAGTTACAATGCAAAGGATTCTAAGATGTTTTTAGATGTCCAGTCCTACAAACCAAGAACACCACATGGATTACTTTTTCAAAATCTACGGCTGCTGCAGAAGGAACGCACCGAAGCCTGGTTCATACACACTTCCACTTGCAAACCTCCTCTTCCGAAAAACACCAGCTTGGCCATATGTTAGAGGAAACCTCGTTGAGTCTGCATTTTGACAAGGAGCTCCTTGTCAAAATACAAAACGATGCCACTGAAGTTACAACCTCATTGGTGGTAACAAGCCATATGAACCACATACTGGCAACATCTTCAGTTGAAGGCTACGGACATGCTATCGGTGTGCTGTAGCAGTGCAGAAGTCGAAACCACACGAGCCATGCGTCGCCTTACCGATTGGAACTGTGCCTTGTTCTGACTATGTGGCCACGCGAGGGAAGAACAGTGGCCTGGAGTTTCATCGGTTAAAACTGTCACAACTCAGAGATATTCGTTGGAATCATCGTCGGCATCGTCCTCATCGTCGCTGCCGTAAGTTTGCAGGTAAGCTTCATCCCCTTCATCCTGCGACAGCAGAAGCTACCTATCAGCCTCTTGGTTTTTAGAGGCAATCGCCTCAAGCAACTTATTAAAATCATACGAGACTAATATTAGTATCTGAGATAGTACTTTTAAAAAAACTGAAGTATCTGTGATACTGAGACGATATGCAAGGACACATGCACATTGTGATTGTAGAGAGTGCTTGCAAGGGATCACTCTAGCTTGCGGGAAACGGTTCTCTAAACGAGTATTTTGCTAAGCCAGTCTGGTCATGCATGATTTACCTGTATATTATCGTCATCTGAAGACAAATCATCCTCAACCGTTTGGAGTAACTCTGCGTCCTGTTTTCTCCCAGCAGCCCTCATCTGTACCTGATGATGATAACAAAGGTGTAGCGCATCATCAAGAAGAGTTAACATGGAAAAATTAGATTCGATGAAATCAGATATAAATTGTCTTACAAGCTGTGACTTTAACTTCCAGATCTTGTGTCGCAGAACTGAGATATGATGATTTAATGCCTGAAAACGTTCAGCCATCCGATATATGAAAGGTAAGTACAAATTGTACAAAAAGAGGAGGATCAGAGTTTACGGTTGAGTTACCTCTCGTCTTTGGAGCTCAATGGACCGTGCCATTGCCCGCCTCCTTGTCAATAGGTTCCGTGGCTTTAAAACTTGGGGCCTTTTATAGTTCTTACCACGGTAGAAAATGATTGAATATCCTTTTGTTGTCTTGTCGAGTGCAATGAGCACGCCTCCACTCTCAGCTTCTAGAGAGATAGCAATATGTTTAACTTGTTCAAAGGTCTTCCCCTTCACAACAATTTTGACCAATTCTCGATGCTTCCAATGGAAGTGCATGTTTTGCACAGTACCATCAAAAACTTCCCGCCTGCCTATGAAATTTTAACAAATAGAGGTAAATCATGAGTGTTCACCCTATGCATCCTACATTGCAACTTTTATGTGAAAAGTTTCAGTTGTACCAAGCATCAAAAAGGCCTTCATTTTCAGGCCAATTCTGCGGAATAGGAAACGCTCCTCGTCTGTAACAGTTTCCAGATCCGTTGGAAGCTCTGCTGGAGAGAGATATTCCTGAACTTTCGCCAAAGCCATCTCTGCTTTTGCAACCTTTGTTTTCGCCTGAACATACAAAAGAGTTGTTATTAATTTTTATTATATATAGACTGCAATGAGATTTTCTAAATATGGAGAGAGGAAGTGTAATGCTGTCTCGGAAATGAACAATGAAAATAGGAAAATATGGACTTCCACTCTACATGTATATTTTGAAGAACATACCAAAATGAGTTTTCTCTTCATGTTCTTCAAAAGAGAGGTATGTTTGGCCAAAATCAAACGATTATTCTCCTTTTTCCTCAGCTCGTCATTAAGTGAATCTCCCCATCGAGATGTGGCTTCTCTAGTTTCTGCAAGAGTGCCAGCAACTAGAGGATTCTTTAATGCTTTGGGGATGGCAGTAATTGAGGCTGATGCTTTAAGCCTGGCCAGCTCTTCCTGTTCCTGCTGAGTAATTGCGTGTTGTTGCTGTTCCACCAAGACCTTCCTTACTTTAGGAGTCACGAAGTCATTTCCCCTATAGAAAATAATATACTCCTTGTTCCTCGAAACAAGTACTCCTCCTGTCAATTTCTGCATGTGTTTTGTTACAAAGATTCAAGACACACGTTCTCATGAAAAAACATGCATAGGCTGTATCGTGAGCAGGGACACAATGATCATATTCAGAGTCCAAAACATACTTCAGAAGAATCAACAGGGGAAGATAAAACATAGCACGGTACGAAAAGGAGATACAACAACAAATATATCCATTCATGGAATTGCTTTCTCAGCAACTCACTCTTCAAGGTTTCAAACAGTATGATTTATGCAATAAATATTGAATCAGTCATAAGGGGCAATTGCTAACATACTGCATCCTCATAAAAAAAGTAAGCAAAAGCAGAAAATCTGCATATAAAGCAATCTCATGTGATTTTAAGCATTTCGATAATGTGGTATAATGATCTTAAAATATGTCCGATTTACCTTGATTTCCTCCGCCATTCTATCGTTGCATGTGTTCGGCACCCCCCTCTTGATGGCAATCTTTACAGTAGAACTTTTCTCCCATACTTTAACAATAGCAGCAGCCAAGCCTTGGTGTTCCCTGTTTCTCCCTGTCCACAAATATGTAAAAAAAGTGTGAAGAAATAATTGAAGCTTAAGTACAAGTAATTACAAGCAAGCAACTTCACAAACTCCAGTACCTAGAGCGAAATGTGGAGCAGTTTGTCTAGCAAGTCTACGCAAAGCTGTCATTTCCTTATCTTTCAAACTAATTTTAGTCCTGTAAGGAAGTTGCCTAAATGGTGGCTTGTACCCTGGAACTAAACCGGGAAGCAAGTCAGCATCCACAGGGATGGGGCTGCGACCAGACCAATCCTTGTACCGTGGTCCCAACTGATCTAAGAAGCTATCGATATCAAATGTTTCCGTAGCTTCTTGAGAGAAATTCATGATAGATTTCAATCTTTTCACATCGTCTGCACTTGACTTTTGCGAATTGCGCTCAACAATTGGCTTTTGCAAATCATGCTCAACAGTTGGCTTTTGCAAGTTATGCTCTTCAGAGCTGGGTACAACACCAATGGCATCACCAGCATTTTCAGACGAATCAACTTCCGCAATTTTGGCATATGACTGCACGCATCGAAGGTTGTAGTTCATTCCTCGATATAAGACAATCGACCTCCCTGACCTCCATATCACAGTTCCTCCAGTCCTGTCCTGATTGACAATAACAAAGACCACAAATGCCTATCAGATTTCACTGAACTGAAAGCATCGTTAAATAATAACACGTACTTTTGCTCAATCTGTGGCTGTAGTGATAAGGCAAATCAAAGGGGCGCAGAAGGCCAATGCAACGGGTACCTCTAGTATCTCATGGGTTCTCTTCATGTTCAGGCTGGGAGGCCCTTCAAACCTCATCTTGACCACCTCGTCCACCTTCCATTTACTGTGGATGCTCTCCACAATGGCATGTGTAACCCCTCCTGGACCAACCCTCATCCTCTCCTTCATCCTCAATGCAGCGTCTCTAAGCCTCCGCAGCTCTGGTTCCGGTATAGTCCTCTCCGCCAACTTGGTGTTGCTATGCCTCCCTCGATTGTCACCATCAAACGCATTCCCCTCCTCCCTCTCCCATGGAAGGAGCACAGAACCCAGCTTCTGGACAAAATCTTCCCCTTCGGAGCTCCCAATTGTGGCACTTTCCTCCATCGAATTCCTGAGTGTGTTGACAATTGAGCTTACACTGCTTCGCCTCATATTCCTGTCGAACCCACCGCCTGTGGAAGCTTGGTCCTCCAGTATAGAATCCAGCGGAAAAGAAGAACTTGTTGTCGGCGCAGCAGAATCCTCATCCTCATACAATTCCTCTTCTAAGTTCACTGTCATTGGCTCTTCTTCCAATACCTCACTGTTGTCCACCCACTCTTCGTCTTCATCCTCCGAATCTAACTCATCATCGAACACACCATTCCTGACAGCCTCTTCCTCGTCTCCGCCCACCGGACCCGAAAGCAGCCGGCCGACGACGGTGGGTCCTTCTTGCCCGTGCATCCACGGCGCGGAGACCGGCCGGCTCCCAAGAAGGTAGGTCGGTTGGGAACGCGACTCTTCGTCCCGGTCATGGGCCGCCTCGCCGTGGGCCACGCCGTCATTGCCCTTGTCCTTGCCCTCTCCGACGCCGCCGCCGCCATCCTCCGAGGAGTCGTAGTCGAAGTACTCCACGATGGACCGCAGCGTGGCGCTACTGGGCTCATGATCTTCCGCGCCCTCGTTTTCTCGGTGAGCCGGCTGCGGCTGCTGCCGCTGCCAGGGGAAGGAGGCGCGCTGGGAGGGCGCCCTCGCGGACCAGCGGCGGAGCGCCTGCTCCTCGAAGCTCGGCTTCAGGTTCCTCTTCTTCTTCTTCCTTATCTCCGTGCCGCCGTCTAGCGCCGGCGCCTTGTACGGCGAGGAGGTGGATGGGGAGGATGCCGAAGCGGGAGGGCGAGGGGAGGAGACGCTGCCGATGCAGGTGGCGCGCCGCGGCCGCGTCGATCGGAGGGTGGAGGGGAAGGGG